>NW_027114640.1:196611-214949 GCF_000696795.3 Halyomorpha halys
AGAAAAACATTATAAAAATAAAAAAGGTTGATATAAAGTAATTGATAAAACATAAATAAAACAAAACAAGGACATGACAGAAATAAAGTTATAAATAAATATAAAATGTGTAATAATTTTTAAATTAAATTAAATATTAAATGTTGATAATGAGTTAAAAAAAAAACTCGAAACATTTCATAAGATAAAAGTTTAAGGAAGTGTGAAGGATTTAACTTTTCTTAAAATAATATGAAGATTTTTACTTATCTTTTTGTTTTTTTAAGTTGCAGTATCTAAATGACTCAGCAATGTTTTGTTTCATTTTATTTTAAAAACTTTGATGACGTTTCGTTTTTACTCATAGCTGATAAGAATCTTACTCATCATATTTTTGATTAGTAAACTACATTTGTTTTTTTAAATAATTTATATATATTAATGTTCATAATAAAACAAAGTTTTACAATTTCAAATTTCATTCTATGATGAAGTGTCGTCAGTGTCGCTTAACGGATGTTGTCACAGCTGGAAGCCTATCACTTCAGGTCTTCCAGCCAGCTCGTGCATTGTTCAACTGATAATGGGAAAATAAATCACTAAATTTTCTATGTATTTATTAATAATGGCAACGATTGTAAATACAATGCAATTTTATATAAATTGTAAATTAAAAAAAACATGTAATTTTTTTAATTGGTTCAAATAATTTAGTTTATCCTCTAATTTTCGTTTATCTTGTAGACATGATAAAAAACGTTTAGAATAGCGACGGATTTTATTTTATTTTGTAGCTCGCAAATTGAAGGCCGTGGAAAATTTTATTTGCGTGGTTTAGGTATTTATTAATTTCAATCTTTACTTTAGATTTAAAGGAAGCTCATTCATTCATTATTTCTTCTGTATTTATTTGCATCACTATTTTGAATATATGTGTACATAAATGACTCATAGCTTGCCTTACTAAAATATTTATTCCAATGAAAACCATGAATTATTGGATCTGTTTTGGATCAATCAAACCAAGATTGAATAAAGAATAAAAGGAAAGCCGGATAATTGATAAATGGTAAATTGATAAATTTACAATAACACGAACAACTGTGCAAAAATACACAAGGTGGTAACTGATATTTTTTTAAGAATTGAATTTTTTTCTATCTACGGCTTTTTTGAGGCCTATTTCGTAAATTTTTAAAAGAATCTTTAGAAAATTTTGATTCTTGAAAGAATTTTAAGTGACTCCTGAATAATAAGTAACAAATTGTAATTAAAAAAAAAATTTCACTATGTAAAATTTTCATTTTTTCTGTTATCATGTTCTACAACCGAATGCCTAAAATATTTTTAAAAATTTTATCATTAAATGTAATAGGAATAAGGAATCCAAACAAGTTATCAGGCTGAAGGTACTATCTGACTAGCTATAGATAGTGGGGAAATGATCGATCAATCTCTAAGAGAATGTTTGCTGTTCTAATGGAACATCCAGTGAAACCCTGTCCGTTATCCAAAGGTAATACTTCCTCTATTCTGAGTTCTGTCACAATAATACAAGATCATAGGAAATCCTCAAGTAAATATCTGTAAAATATACGCTTTTTACATTGAAAAATAATGTGTTTCTATCAAGAGATAAGTAAAATAGAAACCCACTTATCCATCCTATTTGGGACATAGAAATAGCTCATTCATATAGAGTGAATAGAAAACACCCTCCGGTACTAATTTATTAATAATGTGAACCACTCATGAAGGGTTAGGAGTTCAGTACTTAGTACGGGAGTTTTTTTTTTATTTAACTATGGATTAAACTAGGTGATTTTTTTCTAGATCACGCTCAACCGCCAGATTTTCCTCCCACCGGTGGACCAAAGTCCACTTTGGGTACTGCTCAGTGGACAAGGAGGGCTCCAGAACCATTCGAAAAATGTACAAAACAAGTAATTTATAAACATTTGTGGAAAACGGCTAAATTATTTTGATTATTCAGATGAAGCTTTTTTTTTTTTTTTTTTTTTTTATTATTTTTTTTTTTTTAATATTTATTTATTGCTATTTACAACTGTACATTATAATAAATTTAGTAAATCTGAAAAGTTAAATTGGATTGTTACAAGCGTGTAGAGAAACTACCCGTTGGTAGCACTCTAATGACATTTTACATTAGATGATCTCGTGGCCATCTTCTTTTCAGGCGCCTCGGAGGATTGTCAGGAATGGAAGAGGATGGAAGATTAGAAACTAGGGGGTTTGAGTGGTTGGAGAGTTTATAATGGAAGGAGTGATATCTGGTTCGGGCTAGATCGGTTACATAGGGAACATTAAGTTCTTTATGTATTATTTTATTTGTGACAAAGTAAGGAGCATTGACGATTAGAAGAAGCTTTAAAAATAATTTATTTATAATCATAACTGTGATAAAAGTATAAGTCAGAAAATGACGGAAATAAAGTTTTTTTTTACGTTTATTTATTTTAAGAGATATAAAACATTTTGAGATTCCGAATTATATTGATTTTACCAATTGCTTAGGATAGTTCCTTTAATCTGTATTGAAAACAAATGTCTCCCTATCCATGTTCCAGAGTAAAAATTAATATATAACTATTTAGATGAGTAATATAGTTATAATAGAAGGTTGTTTGTTACATACAACCCCTCCAAAAAGCCCTAAAGGGTCGGGAACAGAAGAGAAACCCTCAAAGCTGTGGGGGCAGTTTGTAGCCTATCGATTGCTCTGACTTCCTTAGGGCTTCAACTGCCTTTTGCCACCAGACCAGAATTATTGTCAGTTTGTAACATTAATACTTGTAATATTCGTAACATTAATAGCATTAAATATCGTTTAATTTGCATTAATATAAATCACTATAAAACTATGGCTTTTCTGGATTTTTACTTTCAATCAGAGTAAATTATTTTAATTTAAAACCGTTATGTTACATATATATGCAATTGTAGCTCTGCTTTTGATATACAATTTAGAAAAACTCGTATTTACCTCTCATCCAACTCATATTTTAATTTCTGAATATTCATGTACGAATTATTATTATTTTATTTTTTTGCAATGTATATATATTAAGGCCCATTGCCAAGTGACAGATCTCTGTAGTAATATTACCGTTAAATCAGTGGCGAGCTTTGACAGAACATGTCTACATTCTCGCAGTAAACCTAACAAACAGGAAACATATAAGTTTGTAAGTTATAGCGTCATGAGGCTATAAGCCTTGCCTGCTAACAGATAGTTGATAGTGCCAGTTGCATTATCAACTATCAAGCATATCCTACAACAGAATTGTCACGACTGTAATGGTACATCTTCACTTGATATACAATTTAGCAAAAACTCATATTAACCTCTCATCCAACTCCTATTTTAATTCCTGAATTTTCAGTTACGAATTATTTTTGTTATAATGTATACCTGATTGTATTATGTATCTGGTTGTATTGTCTATGGAATGATAATGCCTGCGAAAGTCTTTAATATTACTGTCGTGGAACCTGGTCTTTAAATTTGAGCTAATTACTTATTACTCCATATTTTCTTTATTTACCTTTGGTATACGAATTTAAGATATATTTTAATTTAAGACAATAAATATCTAAAACTGGTTTGTATAAAAATTAAGAAATCTGATACTAACAGAGGTGTTCAGTAAACGCCCACTTCGGTCGACGAGTTGTTAAGATCGCCAAGGAACAAATTACAAGGCGACCCGGTAACTAATATAATTATTTAGTTAAAATATCGTTTACACGAGTTGTGGCAGCACGACAGAGCAGCAACACATGCACGAACCCAACAGATCATAGGGTCCGACTCATCAATAATCGATACGCTGCCTCTCTGTCGCACTCTTAACTGCTGACTTCACGAAATCAATTTATCAATTTTCTTTCCATTTTTACATATGACATAAGTATAAACTTCCATAAATTTTTCAATATTTCACATATATATTTTGTAAATACTGTCTATTGCATAATTACAAACTTTTAATAGGCCACCTTTGCTTTGAACAGAGGTATAGATAACTTATGTTCAAAACCAATTGTCAAGTGAGTTACATCTTAAAAACAAAAAAAGTGCATTTTTATTTTTATTAGCGCCAATCCGAAAATTATTTTTCAAAAATTTTATACACTATCCTATAAATCTGAGCCACAGAACAGTTTTTATTTTACCAATCAAGGTATTAACTATACTTTATTCGGAAAAAAAAAGATATCATCAAACTGTTCTGTAAAAGTTAGGGAAATATGGCGTAGTGTCTTCTACCTATGAGTAATAAATATAAATTAATTAAAACTGAGCATTGATCAAGAAAATTCTATTTTTTTTTCGTAACCTCCTTTATTATTAAATTTATAAAAATGCATAATACAAATTACAAATGTATACTATCCTACTACTTCCTGGGATTGCCTTGTGGCATTGTAAGGTTCGTTGCAGGGTCCAATCAAGGTAGTCAAATCATGAAGCTAACGCCAGTGAATTATTCATATTTCTGTTTCATTTAAATATAAAAGTATGATCAGAAAGGGTTCTGAGCATACCCGTATAGGGTACATGGGTAGATACAAAAATAAAAAAAAAACGTTAAAAAAATCGGAAAATTTCAAAACGATTTGTAGTGTTAATGTCCACAATATAAATTAAACTCGTCATACTGTAAAATTTGTATTATCGAAAATACACCCCAAGCTCAGTTTTTCGAATACATTCCTTATTGACGAAATTTTTAATTGCAGAAATCCTTATAAAAAATTAAGTGATTTCTATCTTTATGAACGATATTATAGGCAGGTTAAACTGATTAATCCAGGGCAAATTGGAAACTTTGAAGCGACAAATTTCATAAAATATCCAAGAAGTTGAAGACACGGAAGCAACAGTCATTACCTCACGCTATTCGGAATAATTAAACTGTTGCCAACTTCTTCTCGTTAATATAACAATAATCCAAATGGCCAAAGGATTAAGGAAAAAAAACAAAAGTTATCCTTTCCGAGAAATATGACCTAAATAATGGAAGGATCAATGAAACTGATAAAGGATTTCTCGAGGTCTTATGAGACCTTACCTCCATTACCTGTTATATAATTGATAGAAGCAGCCCTAAATAGGGGTTGCACGCAAAATCAATTTTCTCATTGGTTATTCAAGAGCCAATAGAGTTGAGAGGGCCACTCCTTCGTTATTATGTTACGCTCGAGAACCCCCCTCCTACCATCCCCTCTTCTCTCAGTTTCTAGGAGTGGATTTTCTTTCCACAATCAGGATAAAGTAGTCACTATTAGCGCAATACGTTATTCGATTATTTGGTAATAATAAAACAAAAATTTGTCGGAGTTTTTGGTACTCTATACCAATACCATAAAAAACTAATTATCAGCATCTCGCCAATTTTCAGGGCTGAATTCCTTCCGATCCTAGTCCAGAGGAAGCCCATCAAAGTGGCGCTAATTAATAATTAATAATTTATATACCTTTGTTGAATACTACCCGAATCATATTCCTAAAATAAGTTACATACGGTCAACTAGTAGTCTTCCAAATTTGTTTAAAGCAAAATATAGCCTCAGACCGAAGCCTAAGTGGTGTAGCTGTAAATGTCTGAAAGAATTTGGTTTAATTAAGTTGGAGAGAGATATAAGATAGTATCTCATTTATAATTTCAAATTAAGTCAATTGATCATTTTGTATTTTTAATTTGTAACTTCACACATTCAAACCAATATTTTCGGCATTGCAAAAAGCACATAAATCCATGTAAAAATGCCACAAATCCTAAAATGACAAAATTTCAAGATACATCCCTTTGGTTTTAGACCTCTTTTAATGGCTTCATTTAAAATTCAAATATTAAAGAAAAAGAAAATTTTAAAACAAATTATTAACGATATTCATTCTTAAAATAATGGATATAAATATTTATCTGGACAATGATATGGTTGAGGACAGTAAATAATTTACATTGATTCCCCAAGTGGACGGATGGAGTGACGGACTGTGGACTGAGGACTGATAGTGCCACTCATTACCGCTAACTCACTATCGATTAGCCAGTCCCTAAATAATTTAGTTAGGACTGGTCACTACTCTATCCTCCTATATTATAGGCAATCTCTACAAATATTTTAGTTTTGAAATTATAGCCTCATTCTTACGTTTTTTGACCCAATAACAGTCTTAGAACAAGTTTAAACAAAACAATCAACAACAAACCTTAAATTATTTTATTTAGTATGAATTAGTAGTTTGATTAGAGTTAAAAGAAAAAAAAATATCATAGTAGTTTTACTTTAAGAATGATGTAGACAGGTGTGTATTAAATAGATAAGCCGATAGAGTATTATCACATTCCCTAAACTTATTTTAATATTACAATCAAACCAATATTTAATAGGTTGAGCATTTTTTTCGCATATTATTTTTGTAATAAGGAAATAAAAATCCGAATATTTATTTCCGAAACTAAATAAAATTTTGAAAGAAATTGAATTATTGATTATAAAATGTTTACATCTTTATAAAAGTTACAAGTCTTTAAAAGTAAAAATATTACCTAAATCTTATTTTAATGCTATTAAAACATGTTAGCATTGATATTATATTAAAATTACTCAACTGTTTCATAATTTTCAAAAATAAAATAAATGTAATTAAAATGTAAATTGCGATGTAAAGTGAGGGATAAATATTAAAATGCTGAAAACTGCAATGTCAATCATCTGAAACAAACGTAGCGATAGTTTTTTTTTTTTAATTTCTAAAGAAAAACTATTAAAATTAACAGGTATTATTTAATTTCCACGATATAATTGTTGCAACAAAGATATATATTTTCGAAAAACATATTAGGGGTTTAGAATGACTACAGAATTAGTCAAGTTGGGCTTATTTTGAGAAAGTGGATGTATTGTTAATATACTTAAATGATGTATGCTGCATGTATGTTGCATACGCAATATTGAATTACATATCATGAATTGAAATTATATAAGAATAATATAGAAATATCAACTAAGCAAGTTTATTAAAATTCACTTAGATGTCAATATTTGATTTTATGAGCATATACCCAAACTTGATTTAGTAAAGAAGTGTATGTTATTCATATTCTTTTTGTTTGTAATTTGAAATTTAATCTCAGGAGTGAATGAATCAGATTTAGTTCCAAGTTTAATGACGAACGTCTTTAATATGAGGGTCCAAAGTCATTCTTTTGCCAAAGGCTAGTCTGAGGTATTGTACTCACCCTATTTGGGGGATGGAACAGTTTTTAGGTAGAAGTTATATGGTTCCAAAAAAATATTAATTGTACAAATTAGTCGACTCAAACCGAAAAAAATATGAATATATCTCCTCATTAATTAATAATAAAACCGCTCGAAAATTCAATTCAAACTAGCTCCAAAATATCTTAATGAAGAAAAATACTCTGGTTGACGATAAAAATTTAAAAAATACCATACTCATTAAAACTATTTATTCTGCACCAACGTTTTACCCCACATTCCAGAGCTTTCAGCAAACAAATAAACTAAAGATTGAAGAACTACTCCCAACCAAGGTGATAGTTCAGATGAAGCCCAGCGAAACGTTGGTCAGAATAAAGAGTTTAATTTAAATTTTATATTTTTATACGATTTTTATTATAGTAATTTTTGGCAGAGCATATAATATTTTAGTATATAAATTTATATATTTTTGTGTGTGTGTTTAAAATATGATTACTCATCATTTAAACGAAACGTAAAATCAACCTGCAATCAAATCGAATCTCAGAAATGAAAATAAAAAATTAAATCAATACAGAAAAATACATTACTATTTTAAGTAGGTATTTTCTGTGAATTTTAATTCACTTCCGTAGAGTAGATTTTACTATAAACATGACGAAAGCTATTTTCCCTAAGTGAATATGTACCAAATAAATACACTTAATAAATACTATAAAACTGAAGCGAGAGTGAAGTAAATGGAGTGAAGTAAATAGGAGAGTATTGTTTTGTTTGCGGGCTGAGATGAGATTAGATCTGGGCGGCCAGAGTGAGCTTGCGCGCGTCTTGCGGGTACTGTCTACCCTCAGCGCCGTGAGGGGGTTGTGGTGGGGGCTTCGTAGCCCCACTATATTGCTCTCTATTTAACACGTATCTTATTAGAGGACATTTGAGACAGAATTTAACTATGTTACTAAAATATAGTAAATAAAATATATTATATTTATATCATTAAATCATAAATTTATCTTAAATCGGAAAAAATAATAATAAAAAAAAATTAAAACATTTTTACATCTCTTGTAAACAATCACATTAAAATATATACAAAACAAAAATAACTCCTATAATAGTGGATATGCTAGGTTCTCTGGATCACGTTGAGGAATATGAGGTACAATAGTATATAAAAATAAAAAATTATTGTTATAAATCAGCAGTACATTTTTCACTTTAATGCTTCTTGTGTGAGCCTAATAAATTTATCGATCAAATAAAATTTAGGAAAATTCAATCCTAACTTTTTTGGATTAAAATAGGAGGAAAAATAATCATTAATCTCAGATAGAAGAATAGTTATTATCATATAAGTGTTGAGGGCTTTTCTGAGCATGTCGGTAATTATTAACGAAATTTTCAAATATAAAATATATCATAAGAAGTTTAAATAAAAAAAAGAAATAAGGGTTTATATTTTAGAAGTGTTTAATAATACATTTTAATAATTCCGTTTCAGAGTTAGAAATACATTATTATAGGAATAACACTTAGAAACATCTTGGGATTAATAAAATAAAAAAAAATTAAATCATTTTACAAAACTTATTAAATTTTACATAAATAATTAAAAATAATAACTGACTCAGCTAAGAATAAATATGAAATAACCAAAATTCGAACCTCGAGGAATGATAAATAGTTTAATATTGAACACTTACTTGCAAATTAAAAAAAAAAAAAGTAAAATTTAATTAAAAAAATTAAAACATGCAGTGTCAATTTTCTTATCCATTAAACGAAATGACTATTCAAAAATATAACTTAATAGAACGAAATAATTGCCAGAAATATTGGTTATTAACATATAATAATAATAATCGGAACCACATATTAAGTTAATCAGGTCAGCTTAACGGTGCCAGCACATCAAATATATTGAATAAATAATAATTCATATCAATAATTTGGCAAACCAGCGTTGTTATAATTTCTGTAGATTTGATTATGCAAATTATAAATTATAATCGATATTTTACAGAATTTAAATATAAGTTTTTATTAATAATTTTAGAAATTCAGGTTCAGAAAAATTATTTTTGGTAACTATCATTTTTCTTAAGTACATGTTTACATCACGAATAGTTAACAATGTAATATGGGACAAAATATAAAAATAAATTCGAATTATGGGAGAATATTCAGTAGAGAAAGAAATATATATCTATGAAAGGAGTGGATTGGATATATTGTGCGTTTTAAAATTTCACACTATGAGAGCTAAATGAGATAACGAGAACTGGCTTAGGCTTAGTGTACTGATAACAATATTGATAAGATAAAAGCTTTAATCCTTCCTTTTATCCACTCCGCCATATCAATCCGGCTTTTATAAAGCAAACATATTTTTCCTTGTTAAAAAAGAGATACCATTAGTATTGAAGTAAACAAAGGGTTTTAAAGTTACCAGTATAAATAAAAAATAATTTCGGAATCAAAATAAGCTTATTTTATAAAAAACTAAACAAAAAAAAAATTAAATTAAACAGAATTTAAATGTAATTGTAATGTTAAGACCAGAATAAAGTAACGTAATAAAACCCGGAAATAAAGTAATTGACACAGGTAGAGTTAGTTATGATCCGGCGGCGAGGTGGAGACGCTGTTGAGGCCGGAAACGCTTAATGCACTAGAAATGGCCCAACGATTATCATACTAAACGCTCCACTATACAAGGTCATCACTTCCCCAACATATATATGAAACACCTAAGCACTTGACAAATATTCACTCGATATAAAAATTTGATTAGATATAAAAAATAAAAACAAGTTCCACTTCATTAGTAAAAATAAACAAATACGAATACCACAATTATAAAAAAAAAAGTACATAAACATTCAAATATACCACTCAATTGACTATGAACTAAAAAAATACACAGTAACTTTTCAAAAAATTCTTATGAGTAGAGGTCCTTCAAGGAAGAAAGGAAAACAAGTATTAACAAGAAATCATTTCACTACAAAAAGCCTGGGACATTACAAGCATATTAACTACTCATAAAGCAGGGATATATCTTTTTTTTATTTAATTCAGCTTTAGGATTTTTTTGTTTTTCGTTTCGGAGCAGGGAAGACACAAAGGGTAAAGCACGTTTGAAGATTGAAGCAAACAAATATGGAGGGATGTCATGCAACAGGATCAAACAAAACAAGGCAACAGATTACTCCCAATCGGGCAACATGACGTTACGCGAAATTTCGCGACCCATTTTCGTATTTCGTGCACCAGGGAAAGTAATCTCACAAATTGATTGTTGTTAATTTGTACCTATTCCATTAAAATAATTAAAGCAAATTTGAAATTTTTAACGGAAATGTTTACAATTCAATGGTGTAATATAAATATTGTTTACCAAATTTCCCATTAATTTTTATTTTGAACTGATTTCCCAATAATTATTTATTACAATAACCAAAATAAAAAAAAAAAAGTATTGAAAGTTACGAAAACAAATATTTAAGGAAAAATAATTTATGATGTGTATTTGCTTATTTTTCACTAGAATTAAAGATATTACGTGAATTGTATTTTCAATAATTTTTAAATACAGATATTATCTAATTTTTAGCCTATAAGAACTTGCAGTTTAAAGTTAAAATAAAATCACAAAACTAAAAACATAACATTTCAAAACATCACTTGACACTTCACATTTAAAATTGAAAAAAAAAAAAAAAAATGAGCCCGCTAACTTTTTATTCTTGATACTCTTAAGGAAATAGGATTAAACATAAAACCATCATTCAAAAAAACAAAACCAATGAGTGAAAAAACTCAAACAAAACAAAAACTCACTCAATTAATATACTGCAAGCTTTTTGAAACCACGCAAAAGCAAAATTTTCAAACAAATCATACTTTTAACAGTAAAAACAAAACAAAAATTAAATGTAATAAGTCATTGTTAAATTGGCCTAAACAGTTTTGGGGACACCATAGCTGAACACTGAGGAAAAGAGAAATTTTATTTATTTTTTTATGTTTCTACCCTCCTAATTTGTCAAAATAATATTTAAATTAAAATTTAAAAAAATCAAATCGAATATCATGAACTCTGGAATTGTTCTGACAAGAGACCTCTTCGAATTAGTCGCAGATAATAAATTTAAGAATATAAAAGTTCGTAAAATAATAATTTTTAAAAAAACATAATAACTACATATGTCAAAGTATTGCAATAGTTTTCAATGTTTTATTTTCACCAGTCCGTAATTTGGAAACATTTTAATTGTAGCTAAGCAAAAGACCTTGAGTTCATTAGTACCGAATATAATTGATGAAAAAAGAAAATTTAAATTGTTATTAGAATTTTTTTTCTAAGTATCTATGTACAATTAGTCAAAACTAAGTAACAGAGTTCATAATATTAGATTTAAATCTTTCTCTATTAATTTAAAGATTGTTATTTTTATTAATTTTTTTTGGGGGGGAGAGGAGTGGATTTTTCGATATGTATTTCAATTTAATTGTGGTTTATTTAGAATGAAGTAAAAACCCGTATAGATCGGATTGGTGCAGTAATCCATATAGTAAAGCTGACGACGATACATCCCCACCACACTCCACATCCCGATGTATACACAAGGCACAAAGACCGTTTAGAAAACATACCACCATGTCCCCACCACATCGGCTCGCTTTTTTATCAACGCCGACCGACACCACACACACGAATCGTTACGCGGTGACATATTCCGCCCAGGAAACACAAGGATAAAAAATAATAAAAAAAACACATAAAGCATCTTCCACCGACAGTGAAGTATTTACACTTGACAAATAAAACAAAATTAGGGAACGTGAAGTGCAGACAAGAAGGAATTGTGCTCTATGTACAGTGCTAGAGTTCCAACGAGGGTACACAAACATAAAGGCAAATAAACCGAAAATGAATTTTTTTTTTTATTTTGACGAAGTAAAATCTAGACCAAAAAATCTTACCAATCTAGACTGAGGTCAAGGTAGCTCATGTCCTGATTTCAACTAGTCCTTGAGCACAATTTTCTATCCTGACTCATCGCACACTATCCTGCTTCACCACTCTTTTCACTGTCGTCCCAGCCTCACATAAATCACTAGCGTCGATTTTTTTTATTTTTATTTAATTTGAAAAAACAAAACAAAACAAGAAAACTAAATATTGTACCCAGAGGGGAACAATTGGAAAGATTAAGAGAAGAAAAGATTAGTGTATAGGGTCGAAGTGTGACGACCAATAGGGACTTGTGTATACATCGAGAATCGGCCTATTACCCCATGTAGGGGCCCGGCCAGCCGTCTTCCCTCTTTGTATTTTATATATTGTTATTATTATTAGGATCGGTGGTAGTTGTCTTGAAGAAGATAGAAACCAAAAGAGAAGATAGAAAAGAGATTCGTCTACCTGTAGGCGGTATAGCCGAGCATCGGACACAACACACATAAATTGGATTATAGTAGTATGGCTGGTAGTAGTATGTAGTAGTAAGGTTTAGAATCACTCGCGACACAGACAAAGGACACAGACAGACACAGGCTGCCACACGACACCACTGGCAGATGCGGACTGGAGCTAGACTGAACGAGAGGGTTCCCCCTCCACTTTGGTGTAGGTGCGCTGTTGCCACATCGTGCCGCGAAGGCGAACCCTTATCACCCTCCTCTCTCGTCGAGTTCACCTTACTTACTCCCACTTAATATTATATACATATATACTTACTGTCATATAGTTACTCCCACTTGATATTATATACATTATACTTTACTGTATGTCATCTGTAATTTTATACTAATACACCACTCGATAACGTCACAGTTTATTCTTTCGCTATGCTAACATAACTTATTTACTAGCCGCTATGTACACATATGGCTACACTGTTCCTAAAATTATATATCCACAGTTATATTAGGTACATCTAAAACAATAAACGCGTTTTTTACTTTATGGCTTTGATTAAATGTGGAATTACTCATTAAACAACATGTCAATAAATACATAAAACACTTAGATGAAAAACTCATCGTTGCACTAAATTACACTATACATTAATACATTATTATTCTATAGTTAAAAATCTTTTATGGAGGAATTGACAAAAAGGAATTTTAAATGAAAAAATAAATAAATACGAAGGAGATGGTCAGGGCCAGATAAAGGCCTACAGCCCTGATGAAGACCTACAACGTCGGTCGAAACGTCAGCAGAAAATAAATAAATAGTTGACTACTATTTTTTCTTCCTTATTGATGGCAACCCTGACTAATTAACTTAATTTTACCTCGGAAGAAGATAGTTGACCGTATTAAGAAGATATTACGAAGATAGTCTGGGTGGTGGTCAATAAAGGCATCGAAATAGTAGGAAACAATTTATTGTTAACTAACGTTTCGCTCCACTTTACAGAACTTCATCAAGGCTAAATGAAAAACATGATATAAAAATTTTAAGAATTGACCTAACATTAAAACAAATATACTGACAAAATACGAAAATATGTAAAAAAATATATAACTTTTTTTTGTTTATAAAATATATAAAAGAAATAATAATCATAATTTAAGGAAAAATGTATATGTGAGGACTAGAAACCAGTAACTAATGGATACAGCCTGGGGTGATAGAACTCTAAATACTAGAGTAATAAATTGTAGAAAAATGTTGGTTAGAACTAGTTATAAATTTGGTTAAGAGGTGGGTGTAAAAAATTAAACAGAAAGTGGAATAATTATGGTAAAGGTGAGGTATAGTAGCAAGTAAAAAGAAACACTAAGAAGATTAATAAAAATAACAAATAAACATAGCTGGGAGTACCTGTCAGACTGAATCAGAAGGGGTATTCATGATGTTGTGTTAAATGTAAAATGTTTTACCATGTTAATTTTGTTAAGTATAGGATTGTGAGAAGCCTTATTTAAAGTCATGTTATATGTTAAATACATAAGAGCTCCTAGTGGATTTTCTGAGAAGCTTGTTTTATAACCTTTTCTTCCAAAACTTCATGTTATTGTTTACTTCTAAGTTTTGATTAAAGTAATTTATTACAACATGCCTAAATTGAGTATGTCATCTAACTTGTGAGGAAGCGAGGCTAGATGAGTTAATTGGCAACTATCATTACATTATTATTATTGTGATCTATTGCTTTATTAGTTATGAAAAACATCTAAAACAATACTAATAAAAAAACAGACTGCGAGCAAGTAACGTAACATGACAAACAAAATGATGATTTCATGAGGCCCGTGACGTCATTGTCCATTTAAACAGACTCTCGATCATGTTAAATGTTATGTCGTTTTAACATGGGAAAATATGAAAATATTTCTCTTAGCTGTTCAACCGTTCGCATTGAACAGCTCTGATGAAGCCCTGCAAAGTGGGGCGAAACGTCGGACATTAAAATAGTTTTAAACTATTTGTTCTTTTTTTGACCGCAACCCTGACCATCTACTTATATTTAAATCTTTATGATCAACTATATATACATATATAGAAAATATTTCTCCATTTAACATGAGTTTTTCCATTTTACACGACTTAAAATGTTAAAGCAAAGATCATGAATACCCATCTCTTGGGTTGGACAACTGCCTCATTAAATCTCTTGTTGTCTAATATTACAGTAGGCAAATATATTAGATAAATATTGTATTACATGTATAAGCTATTACATACAGTGAATATATTGAGAGAGAGATTACTTTTTTTTCTCCTTTATGAAAATTTATAACTCAGAAATATATTTTTGAAAATAAAAAATTAGTATTTTATTTTAACAGTATCGAAACGTAAAAAATAAATAAATAAAATAATAGAATTAGAAATACAACAAATTCAAATATACATTATTGATTTGTATCGCAAAAAAAAATCAATCTTCCATAAAAAAATAATTAAATTTTTAAAACTATTTCCAATTGATTTTGTAATTTTGACATTTTTTCATATTCTACATGTATAGATTAATTCAGAATTTCATTATTTTTTGAAATGCAATATATTACCGCAGTATAAGAAGACAGTCGATAAAGGCAAGAAAATGTGTAAAAAGGAGTAGGTTAATTGGACCTTCCAAGTTACCATTAAGTCCTGTTTTTAATTTTTTTTTTATTGTTATAAAATTATGTGGATTATATGGTATGAGAGTTCATTTAAAGGCTTCTTTATTAGTTACCTTTAATTGCAATGATTATACGAACCTGAATAACAGTGAACAGCCACGACAGCAAAGTTCGTAATGTAAACGGTCTTAGTGATTCAACTGTCACTCAACTATCAAAGTGAAAATAAGTTTTAAATATCAATATTCGTCAGTGGCATCTGCCTTCGTCCCCTCTACCTCTACTTAGACCATTTGGTTTGTTCACCAATAATCACTGGTTTTTTTTTTAGTTACATAGATAAGGTGGGAGAGGGAATCATGTATTGGTGTGTTGATGTCAGCATTACTAAATTGAAAACAATTGTATAATGTTGCATGGTAATAAAGGACATGGGACATCTCGGAGAAGTAACAATAAAGTGATAAAAATAGGTCATTGTTATTGTTGTCAGGAGCTGTCTTCAAGGCCAACTGTATAAAACAGATCGAATTTTATCTTTATGTTTTACTCCTATAGATATCTTACCTTCAGATATCGGTACATAAATTAATTGAGATAAAAACTAAATTTTAGAAAAAATTAAAATAAAATCATTATATAAATTAGGATCTATATAGATTCAAAAATATAAATATAAATTAATATTTATATTATAACATTATAGATAAAACTAATATGGTCCGGGTGCGGTCAAAGAAAAAACAAACAGTAATTAAACTATTTAATGTGGACCAACAAACTTGTCTGGGCTTTATCAGGGCTAAAAGAGGTAACCAACTAAAATAAATCAACAGTGTAAAATAGTAGATACCATGAACTAAAAGTAAACTATGTTGTGGATAAATATGTGAAAATGTATATAAAAATTAACAAAGTAAATTAAAGAAAATAAAAAAATAAGATAAATAAAGATAAACCAGAATCACAATTAATGAAAACGGAAATAAATAAAAAAATAGAAAAAAAGAAATATAAAAATACAGTATACATTAAAGACGGAAATTGGGAAATATAAATAAAAATCGAGAATAAAAGAAAAATAATGAACAGAATAATACACCCATTTTAGAGAATATAGATAAGCATAAAAATGAAGCTGGAGACAGTTGACAAGATAAACAGAATAAAGAAGTAAGGGAATTGGCGATTAACTAATATGTTAAATTAAAAATCAAAAAGATATAAGCTAATATTAGGAGAAAAAAAAATTTAAAAAGGCAGATATGAAATGATAATAAACATAATAGAGTGGGAAATTACATTAAAAAAGTTTATATGGATAAAATAAAAGAATATAAGGTGGTGAAGAAAAATAATGTGGTGAAGAAAACCAAATATAAAAAACTGAATACAGGTTCAAAGGTTTTTAAATAGTTATTTCATGAATTTGAAATATATAAAAATAAAAGATAAATGATGAATAGTAAACATAAAATATAAATTAATGAAGGTATGAGGGGGAAATATAAGAAATATAAGATAAATTTGAAAACTATAAAAAACTGCTAGAAGATATGGAAGGATAATAAGTAACCAGACTAAAATGCAGAACATAGAATAAAATAAATGAAAAATTATGGAGTTTTAATAAGGCTTAAGATATGTCGGTAATCTTGACGAAGCTTTGCATCGTGGGGCGAAACGTTGGCTCACATTAAATAGTTTAATTAATGCTTGAGTTTTTTCTTTGACCGCACCTAGTCCAATTTTCCTTTTAAATAAATTATTTTTTATGATATAATAGTTTTTTATTATTTATTACAACAAGTAATGGGTTTAAGGTAAGTAAAGTAATGGAAAAGTAAATTAATAATAGATGGTAATCTATGCAGAATGAATGTCCAATGAATAAACACAAAAAAAACATCCCAGGCTAAGCCCTGGGGTACTTGTCTGAAAACAGGCAAGTCGGGACACTCTTTCATAACTGATCACAAAACAAACGCCACCAAAATGTCCGGTATTGTACTAACGATATGAAACCATATCCTTCAGGAATATACATACATCACACCACACCAATCACATTTTTTTAGATTAAAACTTAATATATTAACAACCCTCTGGGACGGTTATAAAACAGCAGAATTAATATTAATATTTTGGTAGTAACAAAATATACTATCACAAATATGATATTGAAAAACAAAAAAATATATAATAAAATAAATATCAGCATAAATAAATACTTTTTCATACTTCTTCTTATATTTCATTGCCGTTGAAAGCAAACATGTTCTCATAAAAATCAATTTTCATAAAAAAAAAAAAATAAATAAATAAATAAAAATAAATAAATAATTATTAGTAATACTAATAATAAATAAAAGTAACAGTAGTAATAATAATAAATAATTATTATTAATAATTAAGGTTGGCTCAATAAAAATAGTAAAAATTAAATTTAAAACAAAAACTCAAATAGTAAATGGGTATTTATTATTTGAGTTTTTTTTTTTTTTTTTTACCGCACCCGGACCATATTCCCATCATAAATAATTATTGATTATGAGTGCATCAACTTCAAATATAGAAGTTCCACTAAAGTTTTTAGCATCTCAAAAATCTAGGTTAGACCGTTTTTTCACTAAACGGCTCATATATAGTAAGTGAAAGAAAAATCTGACTGTTCTCATGACAGCCATGGATACATAAAAACATTTATTTTATATTAAGTTAATTTTAAATTCCTTTCAAATTGTGAATTTACCAGTAGTTTTCTTTTTACTCAAATTGAGAGATGGTTAATAGTTTCGAATAAACAAAATGAAAGCGACTTTATAGTTATTTATTTTTTTTGAAAATACGAGATTTAAGCTCTGTAAGGTAAGGTTATTTCCAGAAGGTTATAGCTTCACTGTTATTGAACAACACTTACTTGTATAGGGTGTTTTTTTAAGCCCGATAGAACTTGAAATTGTAAAAAATAACACAAAAAATTAAATTGTAATCAAAATTTTTTTTTATTCGAA
>NW_027114640.1:215259-239055 GCF_000696795.3 Halyomorpha halys
TCTTTCGAATAAAAAAAAAATTTTGATTACAATTTAATTTTTTGTGTTATTTTTTACAATTTCAAGTTCTATCGGGCTTAAAAAAAAACCCATTACTAGTTCTTTAAAGTTTATTTGTATACATTACTGGACTAAGGACATAACTGATAAACTGTCCAGTTTATTTTTATGTATTGAAAATACCAGTACGAGAAAAAAGGAAATTATGATAAATTTAATTAAATAGTTATTATGAGTTTCATTGTCGATTTAGACAATTAGTAATATGTATGCGAGGCAGTCTCGGAGAGTCAAACCTATGGACAAGCATGATCCCAACCCATACTCCTGATGGTGGTGGATACTTATTTATTTCTGGCCATAGAGATAAGTAAACGAACTATAAAGACATCGGGGACGTCAAAAGAGAAGCCGATCTATGGAAACGGTCCACGTCCCAAAACAGAAGCCTATGGGATAGCTAGATAGAAATTAGACGAAAGAAAGGTGCTTTTTAGTGAGGGAGGAAAAAGTGTGATATTCTGGGGAAGAGGGAGGAAGATAACAGTCGAAAGGGTGCCAAAGGACACTCGTGAGCAGTCACTCCAGTGGGGCAAGAAGAGAAGGAAGATCCGAAGACATGGACCCTAACGAAGTGCCTGAAAACCGCAAAGCACATTAGTAAAAAACGCAGGTATGTTGGTACTTTGAATGAGAATAGCAATCAAAAGTGATTAAAATTAGTCAATATAAATACGAATGGAGTCACCTTATATTCTCAATCGATAGTATATTAAGTAAAATAAAATTAACTCAATAGGTCTATCATACTTTCCGCTAATGACCTCAACTCTCATTGTGTCTCCTCCTCTCACGATTAGTCATTACTTTTTTAATTCCAACCGCTTCTTCATCTCCGATGTTACACCTGATGACATCCTAGAATCCATTCAAAAATCACATATCAATGACTACAGACTCGATAATATCCCAGTTAAGTTGATTAAAGCCTCTTTCCTTTTTATTCTTCCTATCCTCTATCACATCTATAATTTCTCCCTGCCAAGTTCCACTTGCCCTTCTGCCTGGAAAACCGCACCTGTCCACCCATTGAATAAAACCTCAAATCCAGAAACCCCTAATAATTACCGAACTATTTCCCTATTATCAAACTTATCCAAACCTTTAGAGCTTATAATTCAATCCCAAAGTTCCCAATTTATTGAGTTAAATAACCTTTTGAACAACCTTCAGTCTGGTTTCCGACCTGGCTATTCCACTCAGTCTGCTTTTACTAAAATCTCGCAAGACCTTCACACAGCCATAGAACAGCAGAAACTTACCATCCTTATTCTCCTTGATTTTTTCAAAGCCTTTCATTACGTCGATCACAATATCCTTCTTGTTTTTGTTGTTGTCTGGGGCTTTAGGGCGTGAAACCCTGAGGTCATCAATGCCCATGTTTCGCGCTTTATAATTATAAACTTTATAATATATTTATAATTCTATTTCAGTTTATTTTTCTCTTTAAATAATTACGAATAAGATTTTAAATAATTACTTCTTTTGGAATTTTTTAGTACATATAACAGATTTTCTGGTTTAAATCTTCTTCAAAAAGCGATGCCTTTTTAAGAAAACCATTTCCACTTTCTTCTGGTCATCATTCAGAGCATCCGATACACTCGGTCCTACTCCCAATCTACTCAAGTTCGCGGAATAGAAATAACATTCCTCAAATATGTGGCTGATCGTAAGTACACTGCTGCAGTATTGACATTTTGGCGGGGGCTGCTTACTGATCAGATATGTATGAGTTAAACTTGTATGACCTATTCTCTAGCTGGCAATAGCTACCTCCTACTTCCGATTGGAAAGATTTGATGTGGTCCATGGTTTAATGGTTTTTTTAATAGTTTTTAATTTGCTTGGCGAGCTTTCATTCAACATGCCTTGCCAACTAGATGATATTTCATTTTTCATCGGAAGACTTATTTCTTGTGGTGTCAGAAAGGCCGCGCCCTGACCTGGAAGAGCAAGTGCTTGTTTAGCTGCAATGTCCGCCAGTTCATTTCCAGCAATCCCCACGTGTCCCGGCTCCCATATAAAGAAAACAGTTTTTCCCATATATCTTCACAGTATCTCTTTATCATTTAGCGCTCTTCAATGGTTTCAATCCTTCCTTACCGGTCGTTCACAGTATGTTGTTATTCCTAATAATCCTCCCTCTAGCTCCCTACATCTTTCTAAAGGCGTACCTCAGGGTTCCTCTCTATCCCCTACTCTTTTCTTCAGCTTTATCAATGATCCTACACTTGTCATTCAGCATTCCGAGTATCATATATACGCAGACGACTTACAAACTTACATTTCCATCTATCCTCATGACGCCTCAAATGCCATTCTACAACTACTAGAAGGCATCATAAGTAGAAGCAATTGGGCAACAGACAATAAATTTACATTAAATGCCAAAAAGACTAAAGCTATCATAATTGGATCTCCCTATATCCTTAAATCTATCTCAGGACCCTAACATTTTCCTAAACAATACTCCTATCTCCTTCCATACGTCAGTCAAAAGTCCTGGTATCACGTTTGATCAAACTTTATCCTGCAAATCACACATTGCCCAAATTTCCCGTCGAATCATAGCAATTTTAAAGCAATTTAGCTTTAATCTAGCAACCTATTGCTTCACCAGTGTGACCTATTGTCATAATAGCACAGATATTTTGTAATTAACTTGTTGTTTTTGTCAGTTAGTGTTTTAATTAATCTACTTTTTTCTCTCTGTATATAAGTTATAATTAAGTGTGACCACACTGTTTTATTGCCATTAATGGTATTATAAAATTAAACTTGTGTATATAATTGTTCTAAAGGGACCTAGTCCCAGAATAATAAACTATTTTTCATTTTCATTTTTCATACTCTCTCATAGATCATCACCCCTCTATTGTAAATATACAATAATGCAATAGAAGATAATATAACATAAATATAAATATAAATTCACAAATAAATAATAAATGTAGAATGACATTTTGTAGAGCCCCCATCAGCCTTAGAAACGTTGTGAATCGCCGAAACATAGCACTATCTTAATTATGAAATTCTATTCTTAAATTCTTAATTTCAACATTCTCGTGTTAAAGGTAGCACTGCTTGACAAAAAATATATAATTTATTCCATTTCGTTTCAGTACCAAACATGGGAAACAAATGACTACAAACAATAGCTAATCATTCATAATTAATCACAAAGAAAATATATACATTACTAAGGTGTTATTAACTCATTAATATATCAAATATCATTTAATAACATTAATTAAAATGTTTTTCACTCTCATTTCTTTCAGACATTATCATAAAACAAGGTCGAAACGACAATAAATATTTCTGAACGGTAATAACATTTCACGTATTCATATTTTTTTTATCATCATCTTACACTCCGCTTTTACAAAAATTATACTTTTTCAAACAAGAATTTATTGGGTGCACAAGCTTCCAAGGGTTGAAGTTGCTGTAGCCACGATTGCAGACACCTGCCTAAGCAAGTTTTTTATCAAACGGTAACTGTCCCGTTCCTGTGGGTCGTAGCATGATATAATAAATCATAAAGTTTCCATCAATAAATAAATTAAATCGTACTATAAAAAAAAATTTCAAATAGTCGTGAAACTATTTATTATGCTAGCCAACGTTTCGCCTTACATTACAGGGCTTCATCAGGGCTAAAAGAAGATACAAACACTTGAATAAACAGAGTAAATGAAAAATTGAAAGATGTACAATGAAACTTAAAAATTAAATAAGATTTATAAAAAGATTTAGACAATTAATTAAAATGGAAATAAACGCAGATAGAAAAGAAAAGAAATATAAAGTACAGTACACCCAAAAGATGTAAAAAGGGGAATAAGAGTAAAAGAAGATAATGAGAAAGATAGAAAACGTACCTTTTAGACTCGAAGTCAGAGCGAATGTGAGGGCTGAAAGGATTTAATAGAGAAGTAGAAACTGTTGTAGCTTCGTATGCTGGTACGGACAATCTTATCCGGTTAATTTTATTTCTATATTATCATTAATTATTATAGAAGGCAGTTCTATGCGGTAATATTGATGTAAATAGATTTTGTAGTTAGATGCCTATATCACTAATTTGCTTGAGTGGTTTCAAATCTGATAAATGATAAAATTATTTTGTAGGGGTCCGGGTGGCCGTCAATAAAGGTATTATAGTAGAAAAACTGATTATTTGTTGTTTGGTTAACAATAAATAGTTTTATCTACTATTTAGATACCTTTATTGACCGCCACCCGGACTATCTTCCTACAATCTACTTCATACGGTCAACTCTCTTCTTCCAATATAAAATTATTTTGTATTTGCTCTAAACTATAGATTTGCCGTAGGCTCTGTTTACTTTTCTGTGGGACGGTAGTAGAGAAAGAAACCCACCTCTATGGTGATATTTTTCAAAATTTTTACAAAATAAAACCAAAACTTGTAAGATGTGGCAAAGCAGCAACGTATATTCGTATATTAAGATAGTTGAACATCCCAGTTATTGATTTCCATTGATATATATTGTGTATAAAAGATAAATGATGCACTTTCTCCCGCTAATACTCTAAAATGAAACATAAAAGAGGCTTTTGAACTGAAGGGTAGACAGTAGATTGAACTAAGTGAGTGGGCAACGGGATTGGCTATATTAAGGGCTTGAAGGGGTGCCTTCTAGTGGCAATACCATGCAGTCACTACAATGTCTCAACTAACGGAATAAAAATTAAATTCTCTCAGCTCAATTTATATTACAACCTCTTAATATGAATTATTGAATGTAATTTTAATGTGGATGGTACTCGAACTTAAATTAATATCCCAACAATTACTCTCTTGTTTCCTTTTGAGATAACAACTCAGTCGCGTATCTTACGATATGACGTAATGTTTAAATTGCTTTTAGAAAATATAATTTGGCAAGCGCATCAGAATAATAACCTATTTTACAAAGGAATAACTTTATCCTTCGTTAAGTAGCTGATCGGCTATACCAATGAAACTTATATTAATCCAATCTTTAATTGGTAAATTATATATTATAAAATGAAAATCTAAATGTAAAGAAGTACTGTTTCTTTTACAACAACGGTTGTGCATGTGCAAGATTTATTCTTGATTACGCTCAACCTCAAGATTTTTTCCCAATTAAGGATACCAACTGTATAGAGAATGGGTGGACCCTGAAGGGCTCCCCGAACCCACAGGATTCACACATGGCCACAGTAACTGAATAAATAATTATCTGCCACAGCTGGATTCGAATCCGGGACCTTGGAGTTGGTAGCACAGCGTCTTATCACTGAGCTTCTTCCCTCCTTTTAATTATATATAAATTTAATTTAAAATTTATATATAATTAAAATTTTGATACTAGTATATAATAATACATAGTAGATGATAAATTTAATGATTATCAATTATTTTAATATTTTACTGTTAAAAGATCTTTGGAAAATATTTATAGAGGACCTGATAGTTGTATCAGGAGGTTATGGGTTCGATTCCCACCTAGGTTAGTCAATATTTTTTCGTGGCGATTAATAATCTTGACATTCCCACTCTGGGGCTGTATAGGTTACTTATACATAGGTCAATAGGGGACTTGAGCCCTGAAAAAAGAAAATTATTCATACAGATTTCGATATCCCTTCTCGAGCACAGCAAACTTAATGATTTTATTGTTTTGTTATTTGTAATAATAGTAATATATTTTAATTGTTACAAAGAGATACAAACAATATACAGAGTGAGTACTGTATATATTTTATCTAATAATAGTTTTACATATATACTTTTATTTAAATAATGAAATGATATTTTTAAATTATTGAATTACTATGTCACCTACAGCAAATTTACTTGTTGTATATATGTGTATACAGTTTTAAATATCAATAAATAAATTAATTAAAAAAAAAATTATTGAAAATCATTTATTAAATTTAAAAGTACAGTGTTTTTATAATTTACAACATTGTATTCATAATGTCGCTATCTTCCTTCTAGTTGGCACATCTAACTAAAAAAAATTTGTTTTATTTTATGTTTGAAGCATTCTATAAATTGTACCGTAGACTGGGGTAATTGTTAACAACTTTAATAGCTTTAAGAAAATCTGTAGGATTACTTTAGAAAAGAAATTAGTGGCAGTAAATGGTTGGAAGAGTTGTCTCGAGAATGACGCTTCAATTATTTTGTTTTGTATATATTAAGTATTCTCAAAAAATTATTGTTGATCATCACCATATTGGAATATGTCCAATTCTAAAGAAAATTAAATATATATATATATTTTTTTATAATGCACCATTTTTCAAGGAAAACAGTGTTATGTGGATGAATGTTAAATTGAGTATGTTTTTTCCCCGAAATAATTTTTAAATTAATCCAACTATTTCAGTATACGAGTAATTTAGTCTAATTTACCCTCTTTTCTTTAAATATGAAGTTTTTACAACATTTGTTTTTTTTTAACGGTAATTCGAAGTTTTTTTTAATCAAATCAGTAGAAAATGTAAAATTATTGTATTTTTTTTTGTAAAATAGAGGTTAATAATGTTTTAATTTTTTACTGAATGCATCAATGCAACGTTTAAATCACTATTAAATGTTGAAAAGATATTCCATTATAAATACATATGTTTAACTTTCCTTTAGTATCTTATAGGGTAGCTAAATAGCAATGTGATAGGCACTATTTTGTTTTTCTGACTTATACTATTTTGATCATCCTATCTAGAATTATATTAACTGAAGAAATAGGTCGGAAGATAGTCCTCGCACTGAGAACACGAACATTGAGTTGGCAATATCGGCTTACAGATAGGGGCTGCCAATTGGTCCATTGTTCCTCAACGCGCGTAATCATATCTTCTTTCGGTGGGGTCTACTTTTTTTTTATTATAATACTTCGATCTTTTTTAAAAATATCTTTCAAACACAAACTTTTTCTTATTTTCTACAGATCTTTATCAATTTATCACCAGACAAAATCGAAGATACACCAACAGCGAATAGATTCTATATAGGCTCCACTGATTTTCAAGGTATTCCTACACATTTCTTGTTCAGCTTTATCCTATTTCCTTAATTAAATATTTTTACTAAAATAATAATTTATGCCTCTAACTCTGAGGTTGATACACTGACATAGAATATTTAGAACATTTATTTAGCTTTGATACGCCTGAAGTGGAAATTTTTATGGTTTTCGGAATTCTAAATTCTACTTGTCATGACGAATAACCTGAAACTGAATCATTGTCTTGATAGCTGAAATGTGAAATTTTCTATTTTAATTAAAGAGACGCTATTTGAAAAAAAAAACTCAAATAGTGATTAAGCAAGTTATATTGAGCCAACGTTTCTGTTCATCTTCCTCTCTTGAGGTCCATTTTCGTAGAAACTGTCTCACTCCTGATGGTTCCCCGTTGTCTTCTTCCAAGGCGTTCACAGTTATGGCTCGATATAACCTATCAGCGTCCAAATTTTCTTTGCCTGGTTTATTTGTGATTGCCATATTGTACTGTAATAATAACTCCTTCCAACGCGTAACCCTGGCCGAAGACACCTTCAACTTTCCCGCCCATTGACGGGGCCTATGCTCTTTTCAACATCTAATGATGATTTAAACATTGCATTGGTGCATTCAGTGAAAAATTAAAAATTATAAGCTCTATTTTACAAAAAAAATACAACAATTTTACATTTTCTTCTTCATAAGGCCTAAAGTCGTCAACAGCCCACACTATCCCTAAGAGTTCTCGTTGCAGCGCAGTGTATCTGGTCTCCGTCTTTGCCAGGCGCCTACTGGCATACCCCACTTTGCAATCTCCTCCTTCACCCTCCTGAGACAACACCGCTCCCAGCGTGTACTTTCTCGCATCTAGTGATAGTGGATTACCGGGTGAAGTCTAGGAAAGCAATCACCGCCTCCTGCTGCAGCTACTCCATGCGGGTGCACCTGATGATTGACTCCACCTCCCTCCCCTGTTTTTCTGGGTATCTCCATTGGTTCGCTTCGGCCCACATCTCTTCTTCGGTATGGGCATTGCCTAGTGATATGACTCTCATTGCCACAATCGAAGCATCTTTCTGAAGATCTTTCTGCAACTATGATACTTCCGATCCTTCCGCCGACCATTATTTCTTGGTTTTGCTTGGCTTCTTCTATTTTCTTGAAGACTAGCTCTTTCTCTTCTACCATCTCCGTTATATCTTCTCCTCCAAGGATTGAACATATCTCTTGGCCTTTGATATTCTTCCCGTGTCCTTCCCGGCTCTTCTACTTTCATTCGGGCCTCTCATGCGCTTGTTTCTATGAGATATTGAGCAATGTCCACAACGGAGGGCTCTCTCGGAAATCCTTCCATCTTTCCCAACTCTTTTGCCAACTGAATCTTTAGTACCATAGATAGGAATTGTATCCGACCCGGTACCTGGATGGTTTCCATCATCTCGCTGAGTTTATCTCGTATTCTGCGGTATATTCCTGCGGTATATAGGGCCCATTGTCCTCCTCCAAATGACTTTTTTAATCTTTCCTCGATACTTCTCTAAGGGGTCTCTTCGTCCGCTTGAATCTGATTGTGGATGTTCCTTTTTACTCTGCAGACGACCGCTGCTTTTAGTGCCTCCACATCTTCGCTATCGAGTAGATTTTCGCTAGACTTTGCTTCAATTCGGCTTTTTCTATTTCCAAGTCGATCACCCCCTTTAAAAAGTGATTTAATTCTCCAGTATTTACGGTAAATTTTTATAAGTCCGATACTGCCTTCCTCAGGTCCTGGACGGTTGCTGTACGGACATTAATCTATTCTAACGTCATAGCATGAGCTTGCGCTAAGGAGATTTCCGATAGTGGCTGGATTTCTTGCGGAGGTGGGTTCCCTTCAGATAAAGGTTGGTTGGCTGCAGCTTGAGGTTGGTTATTTTGGTTCCAACCCTCCAGGCTCAGAACTGCAGCTCTTACGATTTCGTTATTGGGCATATTTTTATAAAATTAAAAGAGACGACTAAATCAAAACAAAAAAATTTTTGAAAACTAGAATTAATCCGGTATCTAAAGTTCCCGGCACCACTTAAGTATATACCAAACTTTAAAAAAGAAAAGAATGTACAAGATTTGACACGCTTGAACTGTAAAATACTGGGTTTATTGGTTTCGGTGCATCTCCTTATATACATTCGATCAGACGTAACTCATATATATATAAAATCTTCACTTGTTTCTAACAGTTCTTTGTCCATAAAGATGAATATAAAAATGGTGCAAATGGTGACAGCATGATTGAAGAACTCTAATTTTATTTAAAGCATGAATCTCAAACAGTAGCTATAGCCCATTTTTTCACTACATATTTTCCAATAAAACAGTCGTGGATATGAGTTACTAATAATGCTGTGAAGGGCAGTTGTAGAGGAAGGTACCCCAATCCTGGGAACGACCCCCAACGCTACCTGTCATGACAAATATCTTCTCCCTCTCCTTTCTCCCCTCCCCATCTCTTCTCCACCCCAAACATTACGGTCCACTTCCTTACCTATTAACATTTATTTTTTAAATATTACTGAATGGTGTTAATGATTTATATATATATATAATTTTATACCATTATTTTATTGGTCTACATCTAGTCCCATAGATAGTGATCTATGGGCTATGGACCTAGATATATCAATAAGTTTAGGGAAGGAGGTACAATAACAAAAAACAAAACACAAAAAACCTTTGAAATAGACTGGTCCTCAGACTTTGAGTTCGTTCAATGCGTCATTATCATTCAGCTTCATTGTCTCAGGCACATGATGCGTTATTATTATTTAATTTGCTTATATTAAAAAATAACAATTTGTTTTTAATATTATAAAGATTTTGAACGCAACTTATGAGATTATTGATGTGGTCTTCTGATCGAAATTATATTTGCACTTCAACAAGTCAGAAAACATTTTAAATCCCCACACGTCAGAAAACATTATAAAGACAGGTTTTCTAAAACACAATTGAAAAGAGTTGTCTCTAGAATGATGCTTCAATTTGTTTGTAAGTATTAGCAAAATATTATTGTTGATCATTTTGGACTTATCGCAGCTTAAGTGAAGATATTATTTTGAATTGTACAAGATATTCTTCTATTACAATATACAAACGGTCTAAACTGCCAATCTATTACAAAAGACTGATCTTCATGACTATTATAAGGCGGATCTGGACATACGGAGTTGAGCTTTGGAGCTCCACTAAATCATCGAATTCTTCCCGAATCCAATCCTAACAGTTCAAAATCTTTAATGCTCCTTACTTTTTCACAATTCAAATCACCCGTCAGGACCTCAATATCTTATAAGTTGGCAATTTGGCCAGAGCCAGATACCAATCCTTTTATGATAAACTTTCCAACCACCAAAACCAACTCGTTTCTAACTTGGCTTCTCTTCTTTTACCTAATAATCCTTCTAGGCGGCTGAAAAGAAGATGGCCTCAATATCTTCTCCTCTAGAAATGTTTTTGGAGTTCTATCAATGGGTAGATTCTCCACATGTTTGTCTCATGTCATTATATCACTTACAGCAAATTTAATTGATGTATATATATATGTAAACAGTTGTAAATAACAATAAATAAATTATTTAAAAAAAAAATATTCTGACGTTTACAATAATTGTCGCACTCCATAGATATATAACGTGACATATATGATTCCTGTTTGTTATTTGAATATGACGTCAGTTGTTATATTCAATTATCATTTTTTAACATCCATTCTCCAACTGTAAGCGTACTACGAGACTTGTGATAAAATTAACAATAGTCACCTCGGAACTGGTGATTTAGAGATAATGGATGACCTGTCCACTGATTACATAATAAGTAAGCTTAAGTAACTCTTCTGTACACAGCAGTCCTAGATCATGGAGAGAGAACGATTAGAGATTGTTCTGGAGGTCTGCTGGAGTGGACCGCTGTAGACTGCTACCTGAGACCCGAGACCTTTTGGAAGAACACACACGGAACACGTGTATCCACAGCTCGTCGCAACCAGGCTCTTGGTGATTTACTGTTTTTGTCTCGGCTAGACGACTCAACTCTTGGCCATTATCCACTAACAGTCCAAAACAAATACACATATATATCCTTCTTTTGTGAATCTTGAGTATCAGTCAATAAAATAACTGTATTGTGGCGACGTTTCGCAACTTATTTAGTCGCATATTCATGCCTGACAATGAAAATGGAGTTTTGTAGAGTAATGAATTTCTTCAACTAATTATTATAGAACTAAAATGTACAGAATATAATTTAAGATTAATAATTATAAACATTACTGATAATTGTACTCCTAAGTAATGTTAATAGTTATTAACTATCTGATCTACGTGACGATTATATCTGTACACTCGACACGAAATTGAGTATTGGGGCTCCTTTAAACCATCGAATTCCTCTCGTATCCAATCGTTACAATCCAAATTCCTTCGTAAAACCCTCAATGCTTCTTCCTTTGTCATAAACAAAATAATACATATCGATCTTAATGTCCCATATGTAACTGATCTAGCCCGAACCAGATACCATTCCCTCCAATATAAACTCCCTAACCACTCAAACCCACTAGTTTCTAACCTCGCCTGAAAAGAAAATGGCCACGAGACTTGCTAATGTAAAACCTGACCAACAGGTAGTTTCTCTACATGTCTGTATCACTCCATTATAAACTAAAATCAAATTTACTGGATCTATATAAATGAACGTACAGATGTATATTGCAATATATATTCATTCATATATTTATAAATAATATAATTGGTTTATAAAAAATGGGTACATCATTATTTTGTGGCTATTTTCATTCGTGGATTTAAAAAAAACATTAACTTTTAACGTCCACTTTAAGATAACATTGTTATCTCTGACACTTTGTTCTTTACAAAATACACAAACGAATTTTTGTAAAATAAAGTCTTATAGATCAAGATTTTTTATTTAATTATCTTAAACAGTGAGAAAGACTAAAATAATTAACTTTTGTGAATTGCGAATTAAATTCTATAGTTTGAACTACAATACCTTTTGGAATTATTCATTTCATTCTTATTTTCCACTCATTATATATTCCTATAACTAGAATAACAATAAATATATAATTATTTGAGTTAAACGTCAGTTTTTAGTTAAAATGATTGGAAATATAATTAAAATCTCAATATCGAAAATTAAAGAAAGTAATTACACAGAATTAAGTTGAAAAAGGGGATCGTGTTATTTTATTTATTTATTATTATTTTTATTTTTTTTGGATCAAATCTGCATTAGAATGAGGATATTTTGTTGGGTTGTCATGTTTGTTTATTCTTTCATGTTTTTTTTTTTAACACTATGTATTTTTTAAGGCAATAATATTTTTTTTGCAGGAATAATTATTCATTATATAGATAAATAATAATTCCTATTGGAATATTAATAGTTGGATGAATGTAATGGATTGCCGAATGGTCCTGGTGGAGGTCAAAGAAGGCACAAAAATAGTAGAACACTATTTATTAGCAACCGATGTTTCGACCCACTTTACAGAGCTCCATCAAGGCTGAATCCTGGTCGTTTCGTTCTAAAGCTATGCAAAGTGGGGCGAAACATTGGTTTATATTATTTTTGAACCTTACTACAGAATTATAATTTCATGTAAAGTCAAGAAACCTTTGGACCTATCCATCTCTTATTTTCTTAAAATTTGCCAAAGTTGTTCTATCTGTATAGACTAGAAAAAATGTGAAATTTTACTGAAACATATCCATTTGCTGATGAATTACACAGCTATAAAGTCCTCATAAATGGTTAAAAAACATAATACGAAAAGTTTTGAAATTCTTGTAGAAGTTTATTTAATTGAATTAGAGTATGTGATGGGTGTCCTTTTACATTATACATTTTCATATGATATACAACATATAGGTTAGTTATGAGAAAATTTCTCAAAAAGTAATTAATAATATTAATTTAAATTTTCGAAATATTTATTTGATTTTTGCTGGATTGTAACCATGGGATTTACTCACTCATTCTCTTTTTTTCTTTATGAAATCTGATAGTAAATCAGATGATAAGACTAATCTGAAATTTTAAGTTTCATCTGGATGACTTTTTTGGCCCATCGCCTCCTGAAGTTGAAAATTGGAAAAAATCAAAAACAATGTTTTACCGTTTCTCCCGATTTGCGGCTAAAAGCTTACAGATATCAAAAAATCTTATAGAATAAAATCATCCTAGAATTTCCTTTAAGAATCCGTCATCACAGTTTCTTCGACCGACTGTGGAATTAGGTGTCATAACGATGAAGCATTCATCATAACTAAAATATTTCCTTCATAGAATTATTTGCAGTTTTTGGCCATTTTCGCCATCAGGGCTCGTCAGATCAAAAAATTCTGGGTGTGAATTCATCATAAAATTCTTACCCGAATCCTTCAGATTTATTTATCTCTCTATTATATAAAATAATTATCTCTAATATATTATCTATACAAATAATTATCTCTATTATATAAATACGGTTTAAGTAACGTATGTGAAAAAAATTAATATTCCAATTTTAAACAGACTACCAGGCGCTATTGTAACAATTAATTCTATTGATGAGGCTCTTCCTCTTGGCGGTGACGATCTTAGAGAATATGATAAAATACCGGGATTAATACTTATCATAATTAACACCTATTATAATTCCACCCGCTAAACTGAACTTGATAATAGTTTGTATTTTTATGCTGTTAAGAAACCTGTGTATTACTGATGGGGTGTGTAGTGGCACAAGATTGATAGTGTGAAGAGTACAGAACATACTGGAGTATGAGATTTAATCAGGAGACAAAAAAAGTGAAATTGTATGTGTTTACATCAGACCCTCCTCGTGCCTACTACAGGAATTCCGAATGTATGTTCAAACGTAATTCCACACTAGTCTGTTACAAGGGGGGTTGAATTATGAGACATTTTATCTTTAGACCAGCACTGTTATATATTTTTCTTTAATCCAAGTATTATTCCTGATGATCTTATTTTGTTATTATGTAAATAAAAGTTATTAATCATGTTATATATGAACAGTGAAACGGGAGGTCTCATTCAGTATGATATTATGCCTTATATGTGCGAGGCTAAGGGGGTCTCAAAAAGTGAGACCATTGACCCCTATATTACATAAAGTAAAAGAAAGCCGGAAAAATCGGATTGTGTAAATCCGACAGTATGCATCCAAGGATCACACTGCACACTCAAGGGGACTTGAATTTGCCAATTGTTCTGAATTGAATGCAATTACCTGTAAGATTGGTATTTGCTATGACTATAAACAAATCACAAGGGCGGAGTTTTGAAAAAGTAGGCTTATCTGTAACATCGAAGTAAATATTATTTACTCATAGACGGTTGTCAAAGTACTGGAACAAAAACAGGATAAAAATTCAGTGCTATTTAAAAGAAAAATTCTATAAGAATATTGTTTTAGAAGAGGTACTATAATTTAAGTACAAATTCAAATGCTGGGATGAATATTTAATAACTAATAAATTTTGTTTTTCTTGCTTCAACTACTACTTGAAAAAAATAATAAAATTTGAAATACAGAATACATGTAAATTACAGTAACACAATGAAAGGGGTTATGTTACAAACAGTAATTTTTAAGAAAACAAAGTTTTTTTTGTGGAGCTTGTTATGTTTTGAAGTGTATAGAAGCCCCCCTTCTACATTAAAATCTCATTTTTTTTTTTTTTTAAATATCTTTATTGGAACTTTCAATCAGAAAATTTACAACTGTATATTATATGATACATTCAGTAAATTTTATCTTAGTTATAATGGAGTGTTGCAAGCCTATAGAGAAACTACCCATTGGTAGTACTCAGATGACATTTTACATTAGCAGGTCTCGTGGCCATCTTCTTTTCAGGCGCCTCGGAGGATTGTCAGGAATGGAAGAGGATGCAAGGTTAGAAACTAGGGGTTTTGAGTGGTTAGGGAGTTTATAATGGAAGGAGTGATATCTGGTTCGGGCTGGATCGGTAACATAGGGAATATTAAGTCTTTATAAATGATTTTATTTGCGACGAAGTAAGGAACATTGAGGATTTTGGATTGTAAGGATTGGATACAAGGGATATTCGAAGGGTTGGTGCAGCCCCAAAGCTCAACTCCGTAGATCCAAAAAATCTCATCTCAAAATCAATATCTCAGTTCTCATTTGGATTATGAGGTTAGAGTACCTCTCACTAGCTAGGTAGGAACCTACTCCCTTCATCCACACTAAAGATTCAAAAAATGTTACATAGTACCTTTATCCACTCACTCCTTCAATTCTATTAACGAGTAGTGCAATTTGGTAGATAGGGAATGCCCTCTCCCCGATATTTAAAAAAAATGCCTCTTGCTTGTAAGAACTATCTATAATTATAAAATGGCTGAATATATTTGTAAATAAATTTACATTTTATTCAATGCGTAATTTTCCGAAATATAGTGTATCAGATTAAAACATTATCTTAACAACACTGGTAATAAAAAATTAAGAAATAATATCATGCTAGCATGCTAAATGTTCATTAATTAATAAATATTTTTATTAATAGGAATCACAAAATTATTAAAAATAATAAATATCGAAAGGCGATTAATTTTGGACAAAGCCTTGACGAAACTTGACCATACGTTAGAGAGAATAAATCATGACAAATGCAAAATGATTCCCTTCACTGTCAGTTGTTAATTTAATTCCACATCTTCTTCACTAAATCGAATTTCCTTTCCCGAGTGTTTACTAAGATATATCTGATATATCTCACTGTACCGTTCATAATGGCTTGATTTCTTCCTTAGTAGGATACCTTCGGTTTGGGATAATACAATTTCCTTTCCCCAACACCTGACTCGATAGTTTGTAAATTTACATTTTTTGTAGTGTTAAGTTCTCAACTCATACTGCGTTCCTGAGTCCATAAAGTTTCAAACTATATAATTAGTTCTTATTGAAAGTTAACTATATGAGGTAGGATTGTAGGAAGATAGTTTGGGTGGCGGTGAATAATAATCAATTTTAATCAGATGGGAACGTGACAATAAATTTAATTTTGTTTTCTTGGGTGTGGATGGGGGGGAGAGCTCAGAAGTATATCAGACCTGGACCGAAAAAGGACATCTTACATTGTTATGCCATTCATTGAAGTTTCCTTAATTAGTCTGTCGATATATTCAATTATGGATTAATGAGTGAAGTGTTGATCTGAAATAAATTCACAAATTATTTATTTCTATTTGTTCTGAGAAAATATTTGATTTCTGAAAAATATTAGACGTGCAGATGTCTGCCAGCAATCAAAATAAAGATAATCTAATGTACTACTATAATGTAGTTTGTAACGTTTATCTTCGTAGGGGTAGTAATATTTTGTCCGAATAACTAGAAATCAATTTATTTGAGTAAATATCATAAAACTACTACTCCCACGAAGATAAACAACTTTATTGCACATTAAACTAGCTTTAATTTGAGTGCTAGATGGACATATGAACGATTCATGGTTCCTGATTTACCACAATAAATTCACTAACAACTGATTTTTCAGTACATGGTTTATGAAATATTACCTTTAAAACTCTACTTCTAGAGGTAAACAAATCAGTTATGGCCCATATTTCAGTAATTGTATTCCACTTTTAATGATGTTCTGTCAGCTTTTCTAATGTCGTAGGTTTTAAAGATATAGAGCTCCGAATGAATTTTTTAATGTTTTAAAACATCCACTATTTTGTATTCTTTACTATATTTGGCAAACTCATCAATTTTGACTTGTTATTATACATAGTATTCATTAAAGAGTAATAAAAAATTGGGGTGAAATAACTGCCTTTATTTCTCCTTTTATATCCTAGTACTATTAGCTGTTATTGTTCACAACTCCCGTTTTTGCTTTTAGTTTGCGGTGCACTTTTTAAACTGAGAAAACAATAATCTCTCCAGTAGTTGCCCTGACTAATGTCATCTTTACCCCCAAGAATTCTTACTCAATCAAGAATGGACTGAGAAGTATAAGATTGATTCAAGATGTAGTTTATCACTTATGTTGATAGAAACTAGTGCACTTAAATAAATATACTTTAAAAAATAGTTACGCGGTTGTTAATCAAAGCTGTAGAAAAGTCTTTTAAATGTTTTTTAAATATCTTTCAAATATTATTTAATTTAACGATTTTAACATTTTGTTTATAATTCAAAGTTGATTATGAACAAAATGTTATAAAAAAAAAATTTTTAAGGGACCCACCTATAATCTGGGAGGGCCCATATCTTAAAACGCCCTTGGCCCAACTTGGCTTGAGACGTATCTAGAAGAGCTCAGTAACGTATCTATCTAACGTATCAAGGTAAAGACGTTCAGTCTGAATGACAATAAAACTAAAGATGTACTTTCAGATTGATCGTGAAGGTGTAATATTGATGGAGTACTGAGAAAGTTTTGAAGTAGAGGAGAAGCTTTATTACTTCCTTCATATTATTTAGCTAGAAGAAACCAAAATAAAAGTCAAATAAGCTTTCTCTTTATTATAAACCAAAAATATATTCTACAATGTCCTTATTGCTGAAAATCTCATTTACAAGTCAGTAGGACTGATAATAGGGGTATTCATGATGCTGTGTTAAATGGAAAATGTTTTACCATGTTAAATTTTATAGTATTGTGTGCAGCCCTATTTAATGTCATGTTAAACGTTAAATGCATAAGAGCTCCTAGCGAATTATTTGAACAGCTTATTTTATAACCTCTCCTTCGAAAACTTCATGTTATTGTTTACTTCTAAGTTTTGATTAAAGTAATTTATTACAACATGCCTAAATTGAGTGTAAAGTGGAATTTGTATGTAAGTTCGGCTACTGAGTGCCTTGTTGATCTTCTAACTTGCGAGGACGAGAATCAAGATGAGCAAATTGACAACTGTCATTGCATTATTATTATTGTCATCCATTGCTTTATTAGTTACAAAAATATCCAAAAAAATACTAACACAAACTAGGAGCAAGTAATATGTATAATACTACGTGAGTTTTTATATTGCTTGTTACTACAACAAACAAAATGGTGATGTGCCCAGCTGGTCTATTGCGTGATGTCATTCTCCATTTAACAAACCTATTAACATACTCTCAATCATATTATATGTTATACCGTTTTAGCATGGTAAATTAAGGAAACATTTCTCCATTTAAAACGCTTTAGCATGTTAAACCAAATGTCATGAATATCCTTAGTGTAGAGATCTTCACGATTCGAGCCCCTTAAAATGATTCAACGTTCTTGACGTTCTGTAAGAATATATATACTAAATGAAATTGAAATTTCATTCAGGAAAGACTCTCCTGTGACTAAAGGTAGACTTAAGAGTTAACTATTTAGAAAGGAAAGGGGTTAGCTAACATTTCAAAATGATATCACTAGAAAGTACAGGAGAGGGCGTTTTCACTTGACAGTCTATTGCTTTCTTCAGCGGCCCGGGGCGATCCGCTCATGTAACCAGTTTCAGTCTTTAATCCAATATTCACTTCTCTACATCCTCTGCGAAAAGAAATCGGAAATAGTTTTAACAATTGCAATATATGTGTTTGTATAGCCAAGTTCTTTGTAGCTTCTTATCCCTTTGGGTAAAAAGAAAAACAATAACAATTATATTTCAATGAGAATGTTCGCGATAAAAGGTAATGATAAACGATAACCCCAAGAAAATAGATATTAATAAAATATTTTATCCTCAGAATGATATCTTCTCAGAATAAATAGCAGAAATTTTATACATAAATAATAAGTTGCTATCTTAAAACATAAGTTTCAAAATTTTTTTTATATTGTATTGTATTTTTATGTATATTTCCAACTTTTTTAGTCTATTATTTATTTTATTTTATATATTTGTATTTATTTATTTTTATTATTATTATTTTATAATTTTTTTTTCCTCTCTAAATGATGGTTGTTGTTCTTTTTGCTTTTAAAGCCCTGATGAAGACCTAAAAATCAGGTCGAAACGTCGGCATAAATAAATATCTTTTGTTTATTTATGTTGTTCCTTTGCTGACCGCACCCCCCCCCCCCTCGACCGTCTTTTCCTATCAAAATTTTTTTAAATTTTGGTTATTGTTAATTAAGGGTTTTTATTGATACAGAAAGATAACAAACATTTAAAATATTAAAAGAAATGAAGATGGGAAAAATTAAATTAATTTTTTTTCGTTGAAAGGTTATTTCGTTTTGTTTTCAGATCTGAGGATGGGTTGAAATTTAGGCCGAAACATCTACACCAGTTTATTACCAACTTCTCCTCAAATAATTAAAAATAGTTTAACTATTTATACCACTGTAATATTCTTCTTATTTAAAAGTTTATTTTTTTCCTTATTGGAATTTATCCCTTCCTTTTACTTTCTTATTTATTATGTCATCCGAACAATGTTTCGGACTTTTCTGGCTATTATCGTATTCTTATTATTAATTTGTCGACATATGCCATCTTAAAAAACATACTTATGTTCTAAACTGAATATAATTTTTTTTTGCTTATTTTAATATTAGTATTTATTTTATTTTTTGAACTGAAATATGTGGATATATAAATGGGCCTAAGAAAGAACGTACCATTTTAAAAACAACAATAAGGTTAGGAAACGGTACTAATGAAAAAAAAAATATATGACGTATTTTCAATTTGGAATATAAATATAAACTATTTCAATTAACATTGCATATGTCCACAAATTAATAGAAGTTGATATTGGAAAGAAGAGCCCGAAACGTTGTTCGGGTACTATAATGAATAAATAATTTTTAAAAAAGTTAACTTTTTTAAAAATTTATATATTTTATTTTGTTTAATATTTTTTTCTCCTCTTTATCTCTTTTAAAATTTCTATAATATTTTCAATGTTTGCTATCTTGCTGTATAAATCCTTACTGTTCTAATTGGAATAGCAATATGTAATATTTTAGATATTATCTTATCATAGTTTTATTAGTTATCTTTTTAATGCCTTATACCGTTTTATGGTATAAGGCATTAAAATATAGTTGCTATCTCACTATAAAAAAAAAGTAATAAACAAAAAATTATGAAGATAAATATTAACGCACGTGGACATTTTTTTTTAATTTAAATTTTTATTTACATTGGAAGATTTTTTTACATAAAAATATTATACACTGAATAAAAATGAAATTGATATATTACTTTCAATTTTAAAATTAATACAGATACGTAATGTAAAATATCATTTTGTATATATAAATATTCAACTACACGGTTTATAATAAGGGAATTAATTGCGCTGCTGTTTATAACAATAAGTATCTGCAATGCCATATGTTTTAATAATCAGTCGACTTTGACGTCTTTTAACAATTAGCAGTGCTTATTGTATTATATACATTATTAATCAGCGCATTAAATATATTTCTTACAATATTCTGCTTACGATTACGATACCAAGGTCTACTTCGAGGGGACTGCGATCTACGACTGTGATATTTGCCTTCATTTATCTACGGCCATCATCTACACGACTTTCATCCACAACTTAAGGTCTGATTGACATTATGTGTCATTCAGCAGACATTATTAATTTATTATCGACCATAAAACTTTTTTATTAATAAGAACACCTCTGTTGCTTAGTTAATAATAATTAATTCTGTATAGTTTGTTTATTGTTTCTTTTGTTATAAAATTTTATTTGTTTAATTTAATTTCACCACCACCATATATACATATACACATTATTTATGCTATTGTATTGACCATTATTTTGATTTAATTACAGAATTTTCTTTTCCAATCTTACAATTAGCGATCACCCAAATAAAGCAGAACCTTGAATTTTATAGCGTTTGGTGCTTTTATATATTTTTATTTTTAACCGTAACTATTATTTACATTTAACTTAATAATTAAATTATTATTTTTAATCGTAAATCGGCACCAAATCGATAATCTATTATATAAAATGAAGGTAAAGAGCTTAAGTAGGCTGTTAGTCAGAGGCAAAAGATCATAACACATAAAAAAGGCAATCCTTCCCCGCCGGACCCGCCACGCTAAGACTCCCAGGGAGCGATGGTCCAATATCACTTTTGAAATATTACCTTAAAGCGGGAAGAAAAAGGAAAATCGCCTGAAACTGAAAAACGGCATGTTGTGTTTAAATTTAAGGCGCTTTTTAAATATTGTTCGATTTAAGTATCTTAAAGTTTGCTTTTCCCGTTTTAAGCAAACATTTCAAAAGTGATATAGGACCGTCTTAGCTTATATTAGACCCAGCGGTCTTAGCTGGGCGGGTCCGGCGGGGAAGGGTTGCTCTTATTTTGTGTTATGATCTCCTGTTGTGAGATTGTGACATGTCGTACCTCGATACATTACCTTACAGCTTGTAGATCTTCTGTTAATATTGTAATTGAAAAAAATACAGCGTTAGGAAATTCTGTCTGAAATTGGACTCTGCGCACGTATATAGAGCTAATAAAACTATTATAAGGTCAGATGTTATACAGGAATTGTAAGAATTTATAAAAAAAAAAACCTAAAGAAAGATAGCAAACGTTGAAAATACTAAAAAATTTAAAAAAGGAATAAAAATGAAAAAAAATATTTTTTTTAATATTGTGTGGTTATTATTTTATTTTATTTTTAATAATGAAGGACTGAAATTTAAGTGGAAACGCTGGCATAAAAAAGATTTTATTTATTTGTTTTAAATATTAGACCACAGACCGCACTCCACCCATATTCTATTATTGAATATACAGTTAACAATATACAAATTAATAATCCATTTTAATTTTTATTTATACTTTAAAAAATATTATAAAAACAGAAACAGCCAAATTAACTATATTTTAGAAGCACATAAGTTTTAATGTAACAACAATAAATAAATAGCAATGCAATGAATTAAATTTTTTTGATAAATATTGTCTATCAACTCCGAATTTATTGTTAAATATTTTTTTTTTCTCCGTCGTAAACCTCTACCCTCCTGTCCTACAGTATCCTTTCTAAATACTCCACTAACGCCTAATCAACAGATTCGATACTTAGGACTCCATCTTGACAAGAGATTACTTGGAATCCACACACAAGACTGAAATGACAAGAAACTGCTCGTAGATTCCGATTGCTACAACAGTTACTTGACAAACGCTCTAAATTTCCCATTCACTACAAAAAGTTAGTACACTACTATAATCAGACCAATTTGGACATATGGAATTGAGCTCTGGGGCTCCACCAAACCATCAAATTCCTCCCGCATCCAATCCTAAGTAAAATCCTTATTACGTTACAAATAAACTTATTCACAAAGACCTTAACTTCCCATTCGGTTCAGATTTGGCACAAAACAGATATGCGTCTTTTCATTCCAAACTCCTTAACCATCCTAACCCCTTAAATTGTTAATCTTTCATCCTTAACAATCCCTGATTATCCTCCGAGGCGTCTGAAAAGAAGATGGCCACGGGACCTTATAATTTAAATTAATGTTTGAAGTATCACCAACGGGTGGTTCCTTCCCAAGAATTTTAAGTGTATATGAAACATGCAACATATTTACTTATTGAATTATTTTGTAAGTTGTAAATTACATTAAATAAATAAATTTAAAAAAAAATTTTTTTTTTGAAAGTGAACTTATTCTCTCCTTAGATATTTTATATTATTCAAATCTCTTTATTGATAAATTGTTTTGATCTATAAATAAAATAATTCTGTGAATGCTGGAAACGTAAAAGTGAGAGTTTTTTAATTTTCATGCTATAAACTTTAATTTTCCGCGATCTAATTAAATAGAAAGTTTGATTGTAATCGAAGACTCGAATAAATATAAAGTGATGTAGCGAAAAACTTTCTAGAGTTACACTTCCAGGAATTACATATATATTTTAGTTGTGAGAAAGTTTATCAATATGTCCTCAATGAGCTTAAATTAACTATTGTTTAGATAGTTCACTGTGTATGAACAATTATTAATCGAATTTTCTCGCTATTTCATCTACTCGATTGACGATCACAGAGACATTTGAACATTGCAGGAGAAGGCAACGAACTTTGAATATCGAGCCTCTTGGAAGGCTTGCGTGTCACTTTCAACAGAAGGCCTCACATTCCTTGTCAATAATCCGAGCTGGAAATAAAATAATAGAGAGGGAATATGGATGGTATAGGTTGGATCGGTAAGGACGCGGTGTAAACATGACGTCAGATAAAACCCGATAAGAGAGATTTATTGCTGTCGGAGATTAAAACCCATTCCGCTGTCAATCCTTCCAACAGTCACTCAATTGTTCATTTTATAACTAATATTTTTGATCCTTGAGGAATTTTTATTGTATAAAATTAACATAAAGTTTTATCAGACATTAAAGGGCTCGCTAAAAGACTTAGCGAAATTTGATATGCCCTATCATCAGACGGCAGACTCGATCCATTTTCTAATTTCGAGGCGTATCCCTTTCCTCATTCACCTCTTACAATGCATTTGAAATGCAGTAAAAGATATTTCACCATCATCGTTAACTGCCACCATTTGTCAAACCTTACACACTCTGGAGCTTAGAAGAATAAAAAATCTCAACTACTTCCTCGTATCAACAACTAAACACCAATGGAGCTTTGAAATAAATAATAAAATGAAATAAAAAATAAAGAA
>NW_027114640.1:239105-243198 GCF_000696795.3 Halyomorpha halys
TATATATATATGGTACAGAATTCAAAATGCGGTCCTGTACTTAAGTTATGTTGCATTGTTTGAATCGATAATAAGATATGGGATCGAATATTATGATCGATTGTTATTCAAGTGCTGATTGTCATTCATCAAAACTTGCAAATCTACAGCATCAAACATTAAGAAAAATAATGCACCGCAATAATAAAACAGAAAATATTAAAATCATTGGTTTACTTTACCACTTAAACTATTTTATTTTTATTGAGTTCTTATAATTTATGAATAATAACTTATTTAGAAAAGATATAATATATCTAAAAAATGTAAGAAAAAATAAATTTATTGAACCACCCTATAATAATAAATTTGGTAAACGTACCTTAAACTATATGATACCATATCTGTTCAATCGCTAACCAGAAAAATTAATTAATAAATCAACCCCCCAAAAGTACTATGATTACTAATAAGTTTAACTGGGTACTTTCTTACTTCTAGGATTCCCAATAATCGATTTTGATTCACCAAATGACCATATCTCCCTGTATTTTTTCTTAACTCCACATAATTTATTCATTATATTACAATTAAAATTTGCACTGAATAATTGTGCTTAGTAATATATATTATTGCATCCTTATTTTTCTCATGCTCTGTATCATCTTGTTTTATTTTCATTGTTAAATTAATTCACTAATTGTAAATTTGCAGCTTTATTTTTCACTTCAAAATCTTTTCAGTTATTTTTTTTATTATTATTTTTCATTTTTCATTTTAGTAATTGTTAATTAAATTATTAGTAGTATCACTTGAGATCAATTCATATTGTACTTATCTAGCTTAAAAATTGTATAGCCTCCACAAGGCCTTAATATTTACCTTTCACTTATCTCTTTTAATTTTTAGGTATTATTTTGGTATCGACCGATAGATGTCATCTGTTGGGACCATGAAATTTTTAAATGAATAAAATATTAAAAAAAAATAAGTCTGTGTGCAGTGTTCTGTTAATGATGTTCCATGGAGATTATATAATGTGACGTAGTGTTTTTGATTAAAAGTTTAAACTTTGTTAATGTGATATTTTTACGGTCCTGTAGATTCGTAAAGTTGATGTCCAAATGCGTTTCAATAAGTAAGAGTAAGTGTGTAGTCGCTGTCTCAATTTTAGGCCAGATCGTTTTGGAAATTGAGAGTGAAGGAGCTTTAGTTAGCCGTGTCAGCTTCACATGAGAATCCCATACCGTCCTTCTATCGAAAGTCAGTCCTGGACATTTTACTGAATTAGTTTGTGGAATCGGTTTGTTTTCTAGGTATACTAGAGGACATGTGGCAAGACAGAGTGTTGACAATTTCTATTGCATATGCTCATAAAATAGTTATAATCTATTATATCAATTGGGAGTTTTGCGGTCGATTTGGGTTAACAATAAATGCATGACAGCAAATATCGTTATCGGTCTGGCGGTACCCTTTAAGTTTATTGCATATAAATCCCAATATAAAATAAAACTATTGCGACATAAAATTGATTACTTTTTTTTTCTCGTCCTGAATTTTTAAAGAAAAATAAATAAATTTGCCCATAAAATCTCAAAATATGATTTATATACGTATTGTACAACAATGTAAATCGTTTTCCAGCATGAAAGAAACTAGGCCTCTGGGTGGTAATATACTTTATTCGTCATAAAAAAGTTCAAAAGACTATTTGATTTTACATATAAGAGGGAGATTATATTTTTTTATCCATCATATTTATCCTGAATAGAAAATTGATATAATGTAATTATATTTCAATTGCACCACCGATAAATTTGAGTAAAATTCACTTTTAAAAATATGGTTTAGGTTGAATGAATCCATTTTATTTTAAAAATTGTTAATACTTTTTTTTCATTACCCCCTTCCCAGTCATTTTTGACATACGAGAGGGTTATCTACACGGAACCACCCTATTATAACCATGGTATTGGGTCAAGATTTAATTTTTTGGGACCACCACAGAATTAAAAGACGAACCCCAGATCAGATTCGAACCGGCGCCGCTGCAGTTCTGACGTTGTTACGAGCTACAACGGATAGTGGATGGTCTTAAGTTTTCTTTAATATGTTTCTTAACTCCCTATTGAGTTGAAGACAACCCTGTTTTAGAAAAAAAAATCAACATTTAATAAGCTGTATTTTCTTATAAATAGAGTCGAGAATCCTTTAGCAGAAAAGCAGGATTAAAGTTATGTTTTGTTTTTAATTTCTATGATTTTTTTGTCTAGTAAGGATCAACTGGTGATTATTTTATTTTTATTACTATTATTTTACTTTATTTATTTTTGCATATACATAGTTTGATTATGTTCATTTTCTTTATCCTTCAGTTTGTATATATATAGAGAGATTTTATTTATTTTTATGTCCTCTTTTACTTATTTTTTAATTTTTATTCTTATTTCAGTATGAATGTGGTCAGCCATCACCATTATCTATTGCCAAACAAGATTCTAATATCTATCAATAAATAGAATTTTGATTTTTAAAAAATAAATAAATAAGAAGCAGAACCTAAAATACTGTCGAAGTAATTCTAAGCTGTAGAATAGTAAACTAGACGAAACCTTAAAAAAAAAAAATTATAATTTCTGAGTTTATAAATCAAGTATAAAATTAATGTTAGGAAGTTATAGCGTATAACTTTAAGGCTTCTACAGGTGGCAGTCAGTGACGCGCTATAGTTGACAGTATTACCAACGACAGTAATTGTCATAGTTTAAACGATGGCAGTGGCCGCGTCAGCTGTCTCTATCGTGGCTTAAATGATCTTCTTAATTATTGATGATGAAATATATTCGAAAAGATATGGGGGCTAATACAGTGAGAGCATCATCTGTTGGGTCAGGACAGGCACCTGTGCTCCATCTGCTCTTCTATTGTTTTCTTCTCCTACCTTCCTTCTTTTCTTCTTCTTTCTGGTCTATTTTATCCTTCTTACTGTTTTATCGCTCTGTTATAGAATAAGAATTGGATTAAGAAGAAATCTCTTTAAATTCCTCCAAAAAAAAATCCATGCAAGCGCTTAAGGATAGAATGTTTAATTTTTTGATTATAATAGAAGAAATTCAACAGTGGCCCTTATAATTAGCAGCAGTGCTGTCTTAAATCCTTATAACTTCCCAATCCAATGAAACATCTGAATTGTAGATTTTACATGTTGGCCTGATAGCCAATTGGATAATTTTATTATTTTATAAAAAATATTTTATAAAATACAAAATATATATAAGACCAATATATGTTTCACAAGTTGATGCATCATCTGCATTAAAAATACTTTAACACATATATGCAGACAAAATTAGCATATCTCACATCCACTGCCTAAAAAGATTTATCAAATGGATACGTCACATCACTCCAAGAAATCCAAACACACACCAACAGAAAAAAAGAAGGTAGCATGACCACAGCATTACCGTTCCTCTTTTTTTCTGAATCACTTGAACCTTTTCAAAATCAACGACATGTTCAAACTTATTTATTAAATATATTTATTCAGCTCTCTTCTATTACTCTAGTATCTTATTTTTCAACACATATTCTTATTATACGTTTACTTTCGCTTACCTATATTTGGAACAAATAGTAAGGGAAAGTAATGGTGACTAACTGCAAGTGACACTTTGTAGAATCAATTTTTCATATTTAAAAAAAAACTACTTGTTGAACAAATCCGTTACTTAGGACTAAATCTGGACAAACGACAGACATAGAATCCCCATACAAGACTGAAAAGACAGGAAACTGCTCGTTGATTCCGACTATTACAACATTTACTAGACAAACAGTCCAAACTTCCAATCCATTACAAAAGACTGATCTACATGACTGTAATAAGGCCTATCTGGACATACGGAATTGAGCAATGGAGTTCCACTAAACCATCTAATTCCTCTCGAATCCAATCCATTCAGTCCAAAAATCCTTAATGCTCCTTACTTTGTCACAAATCGAATCATCCATCGGGACCTTCTAAGATTCAAGAGACACGAGTGGATGAGAAGAGCACTACAGAATGTACTGAATAGTCTACAAGCTTGGTCGGAAAGCAAACATCTCC
>NW_027114640.1:244788-249346 GCF_000696795.3 Halyomorpha halys
GCCCTGAATAAAAATCTAATCTAATCTAATCCATCGGGACCGCACTGTCCCCTATATTGCCGACAGAACCAGATACTAATGCTTCCATAATAAACTTCACAACCACCCAAACCAACTTGTTTCTGTCCTGGCTTCTCCTTCACTACCTAATAATCTTCCTAGGTGTCTTTAAAGAAGATGGCCTCGAGATCTTCTCTTTTAGAAATGTTTTTGGAGTTCTATCAATAGGTAGATTCTCCACATGTTTGTATCATGTCATGATATCACTTACAGCAAATTTACTTGATATGTAAATATGTATACAGTTGTAAATAACAATAAATAAATTGTATGTTGTAGAGTGTACAATTGAATGTTCTTTAATACCAGATAGGTTTTATCCTCATTGAAATTTTTGACATATCATAAATAACGAATGTTCGAAAAATTTTCCTCTAAAGTATCTTTTTTCTATATCTTTATAGAAACTTACAACTATACATAATAATACTTCAAGTCAATTTGATTTAAGATCATAATAAAATGATACAGGAATGTAGAGAAACTACCTATTTGTGGCACTCTAATAATGTTTTACATTACAAGGTCTTGCGGCCATCATCTTTTCAAATACCTAGGAGGATTTTCAATTAATGAAGGAGAAGCAAGTGGATTTGGGTGGTTAGGAAGTTCATCATGGAAGGAACGGAAGGGATGATATCTGGTTAGGGCTAGATCGGTTACATATGGAGCTTTAAGGTCATTTTGTATGATTTTATTCATGAAAAAGTACGAAGTAGTGAGGATTTTGGATTGTAGGGATTACGAGAGAAATTCGAAGATTTATTGAAGCCTCAAAGCTCAACTCTGCGTGTCCAGATATGCTTTATAATAGGCTTGTTGATAAGTCTTTGGAATGAATTGGAAGTTTAGATCGTTTGTCTAGTAAGTGATTTAATAGTCGGAATCGACCTGCAGTTTCCTGTCTATTCAGTTTCAGGATTCCAAGTTAGTCGTTTGCTAGAGTAACTTTAAGTTTTTGTAATTTAAAATAAATAACCAATTATGGTCGTTGGCAGTGCTAAATAATGGGTAAATAAAAAATTATGAGTGATTAAAGGAGATAGAGGGAAAAATATAAGGTTCGAATCGGAAATGAATCGAGACAACCCGATCTCTCCCGATTGCAAGAGTTTTACGACTTCGGTATATTTTGTTATACTGTTATATTATTGGCAGAAAAAAGTTAATATTCGTTATTTCTGTCTCAAAACCCCAAATATATATTTTATAGTAACAGTAAAATAAAAATGTTTTGTTCAAAATTTTCATATTATCGCCTTAGATTTTTTTCAGAAATAATGTATGCTTAAATGTTTAATTATAACTAAATACAATAATTTATAGCAAACTATGAATTGTGATCACTTAATCTATATACGCCCTCAAATGTAGCTATTGTGGGGCCAGGTAGTTAAATCTAACAAGATATTTAGATGCTCCTAAAGGAGATGAGATCTGAACCCAGCTGCCACTAACACTCCATGATGATGCCATCAACGGCAGACCAAATCGCCAGCGACATCTAGCGGCCAATAAAACTTAGAATTAGTCAGCAGCTGTATAAATATATATATACATGAAGAGATGAACAGGCCATCCCTAATCCTTGGGTTAGAGGCCGCCCAATGGAATTCTTATGGTAATAGTCGCTCAGCTAGGAATGCCAGATAAGACCCAGTGTTTTTTGTCTATTGGCTGGGAGGGCCACTGCCTCCTGTATAAACTGTACTACCTACAGATCTAGATAGCTGTCATTATGGCTCCTCTCTAATTCCATACGATACCATTCATTGATGTGAGGTGTACCTCATCTTCACTCTAAAGAGCAGCTCTTAGAAGGAATTGGGCGTTTAGTCTACACAATCATATGTTTATGGTAATTTTTTAACACCTTCAATAATAAATAGGTGATATGTATATATGACATGTTAAAAGAAGTATAAGTTAAAAAATGGCTGCGATAGTTAAAGTGTTTTATAAGCTATATAAAAGGGAGCGCTATAGCACAGTAGTAAGGCACTATGCTACTAGCTCCAAGGACCCGGGTCGAATCCGGCTATGGCTGATAATTATTTACTGTTATACTGTACCCGTGAGTCAACACTGTTGGTACTGGACTAAACAACCTCCTTACATAACCGTTATTTTAAATCAGCGCTTCTTTACAAAGTATCGAATTAGTATAAGGTATTATAGTTTGATATTGTCTAACCAATTTCTCTGGATATTCTCTTTAATCCACTCCGAAAATTAAAAATGTTGTGAGAAATCCAAGTATATTTTGATTTGTCCTAGGCCATGTAAAAAAACAACATAGTTCAGCCCAACACATATTTTGTGACTTATGCTACATTTCTATCTCTCTTTAGATATACATGGTATCTTATATTTAATCATGTTTATTCTGATATATACATATAAATATATTTATACATAGGAACGTTCAGGATTTTCTATAGCAGAAAACACAAAGTGCTAAATTGGGTTCTGTTATTCAAATTGTGAACATAAAAACGAAGATACTAAATTAGGAATATAATTAGGATTTATTTTCAACTTTTTGGGGGAAAAATGGATCGTTTCATAAGAAAATAGAAATTAAGTAAACATGAATACATCTGTTGGTTGAGAGGTAATTTATTTTTGTAGGGTCTGCAGCTGTTTGGAGCTGAAAGAAGTAGATAAAATGGTATAGCAGGGAAGATATATTGAAAAATACTTTTTCCTATAAATGGAACTAACTTGCAAAAAGACCACATTTGAATTTTGTGATGGAATCTTTTTGATAAACTAAAAGTCTAGACAAATCTTAGTAAGAAAAATGTGTTTTGATTTTATTTTTATATAACAATAAAAAATATACATATGTTATAAGTTTAAACGTGTTTCATTCTGGAAAATATTATGTTATTGGCTTTTAAAAAATCTACCATTTTCATTAATTTTCACTCAGCGCTCAATAACCTTCCATACGATTTTTCAAATACCGGGGCTTAGCAGTAAAAGGCGATTTGCTTCATGATTTCAGTAACATCAAAACATGAAATCTGTTTATTTGAGAATCCCAAGGTTAAGGTGGATGTATATATGCAAAAATAGGTGATCGCAGAAAAAACATTCAACAAATAAACAATGCGAATTTAGTATGATGATAGCTTACAAAATGTTAATTAGACCTTTCTTTATTTCTTCAGAGAATATTTTAATTTAAAAAGAAAGAATTATGATTCGGTGAGCATTATGAACGTGAGAGGAAAGGCTATGCTATAAGTCGTGCCACACGGAGCGTCTCCTCTGCCCATACCAAGTCATTGCAGTAGTTTTTAACGAGTGGCTAATTTCGTGCCCGATTTCTCTCAAAAATAATGGTTACTAGTATAATAACTACATATATAGTTTGTACAAAAATAATTATGGGCGTGTCAATTTTTGATGAGGGTGAAATATAAAAATAAAATAATATTTTAAGTAGCTTCCATTAAAGATTTGAATACAATATAAAGAACGAAATAGCCAAAATGCTGGAGAAGAAAAATTATACATGTTTCCAAGAAGGGTATTGAGTAGATTATAGCGTATAATGCGACTGAAAAGGAAGTATTGATGGTGGATATTTCGATAAGAAACGAATGATCAGGAAAAAAGAGTCAAGAAAAAGGAAGAGAAAGATACCTTCTATACAAAATGTATTCCTTACTTACAGGAAATGTATACAAAGGAATATGAATAAAAACGATCTTCAGTGAAAGGGCTTTGGTTTGGAAGTAGTGGAACCATCCCTCATACAAGAAGTAATTTTTTGGAGGTACTGGTTGTTGACAAGTTTCCAGTTTCAGAGCATGGCGGAAATCATTATTCTGGACTCACTGGGAATCCTACATCATCACCTGTATTAGACCTTAGCTGGATATTGTCGACTCTGAGAGTCAAAAAACGAAGGGAAAAATTGTATTCGACCTGTTTCAACTAATTCTCTCTCATCCATTTTTGATATTGTCTATTGTCTGTATAATCATAACGCTGTGTATTAGCAATTCAACGCAATTGAGGAGCATTCTTCTGACATAACACTTGATGGCAACTTCAATACTGCTTTGTCGACGGAGTCCTCGATCCGCTTTATTATTTTGCATCTTACATGCTTTAAGCCTGGCCATGCATACATTGGCAAGAAGTCCAGTATTTGCCCATACATCCTACTTGTCCATTTCTGGAATAAGAGATGGTTGTCATAAAGGTTAATAACCTATTCTAGCCTGAGTGGGAAGGTGAATTCGAATCCAGGTTGTTAAGAGTAATCCTTGACACCCTCGGCCACCACAGCATGTATGAACATTTGATGATTGTAAATGATGCGACAGTTATTTTAATTTCACGAACTGCCGACGCAACAACGTTAGTTGCTGCTGTATATATGAATATAGAATTAAATATTAACCATTATTTTTAAATCAATAGAAGAAGCGTTAATTATGAATTAATAATTATCTGTAGGTATATAATGAAGTTTGAAATA
>NW_027114640.1:249431-260682 GCF_000696795.3 Halyomorpha halys
ATATATGTACACATGCTTTATATATTGTATATGTTATTAAAAAAAGAATGTTGTGGTCTCCCTGGGTTACTTTCCTTACCTCGCAGCCGATCCTTTCTTACTGGGCTCGTTTAATTGTAGAAAGGAGCTTTCAATGCCTTTCCCTTTTCAATTTTTTTTTTCTTCCTGACTTAGGATGGACGCCATAATGTGGTGATTGGACCAGGTACTGAAGGTTATAGAGAGCTTGATTTTTATATAACAGTACTGTATAACAACATTAAGTGCAACTACTGAATCAATAAGTTAGATATAAATAATTTCCCAACCTGCAGTTCGTATCCCTTCAAATTATTATCTTTCACAGCAGTCGCGATCTCTAATTTAAATTTAATTTAATTTAAAGATAGCTTATGATGGATACCTAAAAGGGTTTATCTCTGGGTGATAAAATACCGATGCTTGAGTATGCTGATGATTTGGTATTATTGGGTTAATAAACTTTTAATAGAGCATGGTTAGTAGTAGAAACGCGAGCTATTTCGGTGATATAGATAAAGGAGGAAATATAGGTAGCTAGATTAAAAAATAAATAAATTGATGAGGAAATAAAAAATAGGTGCAAAGCAGGAAATGCTTGTTATTAAATTAAATATAATTAAAAATAAACAAAGTGCCGTTGAGAGGAAAAAATTGTAGTGCATCAAATTTTTAGAAAATATAAGGTTAGCCGTGCGTATTTTACGTATCTTATGTGACTGAAATTTTTCATAAAATAATTGAGAACTAATCATTATAACTCGAAAATATTTTAACCAATATGGAAATATTTGATCAACTTTTTTTTTTATTTTGTATTTGGGGAGTTCTAACAATTATTCGTTACTTCTAGAATTAAATTAAATTATTTTTATAGGATGTCAAAGTTGAATAAAATGTGAAGTTAGTATTAATAGTATTTTCCAGCTCTTCGTGGAACTACCAGAACTCTAATAATTTTTCAAAAATTTAGAGGATGGGTGTAATCTTCACAGAGGTAATCTTATTTTGATACTAATATAACACTTTTCCTTAGAATTAATGACGAATACGTTTGTAAATTTACCAAAATGATTGATTGATCTTGCCTACTTGAACTTGGCTTGCCTAGTTGTGTGAAAGCTGCCGCTTCTAACAGCGTGGAAAAAGAGATACAATGTTGTTCCAAAGAGAAATTAGCCCTGAATGACTATGGAGATATTCGCTTTGAAATTAAGTTTACATTCTAAAGAAGAGGAAGAGATATACAGTTCATTAGTCGTGGACATCACCTCTCACTTTCATCACAAAGCCAACCATCCACGAATTTCTCTCCAGAGGAAAGTGCCAGTGTGCGGTCCTTGCGGCAAGCAGGCTTATCTGCCACTCACTAATATGTAACATAACTACACATGCGATGCTTAAAATGAAAATATATAATTAGCTATTATACAAATCTTGGTAAATTTCCGAAATAGTAAAAAAATAACTTAACACACCTTCAACCATCTGCTTGTATACAATTTATATTTTTGAAATGTTAATTACTTCCTTTGTTTTTTTGTTTGCTGAGATTATGTATTCTACCTTATGATTTAATTATTTCTTACTTCTATATTGACTAATATGGGGAGCGGAGTAGCTCGGTGGTAAGGCTACTAACTCCAAGGAACCTGGTTTGAATCCTGCTATTACTACGTTACTGTAGCTGTGAATCAACCCTGTGGGTTCAGAAACGCTTCGGGGTCCACTAGCCCACAAGGGCGTACCCTTAATTGGGGATAAATATGGCGGTTAAGCTTGATTTTTACCACAGCCTCGCCTTACAGAACTGTTGACCTAGTAAAAGTACTCGCTCACAAAGTACGACCCTTCATGGCTGTAGCGATACGGATTTATTAATTTTTTATATTAAAAAAATTCAAGTAATTTATGATCAAGTCGTTTGAACATTATCCGAATATCATTTGTATCAGGTGAAATTCATCAGTTGTATGGTAAGAATTTTCAAAAGTAGGTTACGTAGTTGGTTATAAGTCTTAACAACTTGAATTGAAATTTTCAATTTGTGCCTCTTTTTAACGGGACCCTAATTTTAACATTTCGGTTCAGAGACGGAGTTGTGTATTGGGAAATTTTGCTGCCTTTGTTATGTTCCATATTAACGTTCCTTTCTATTATTTTCTTAACTGAACATAAGACATCACTGATTAAAATACAAAATATTAAATTGACTAATATTAAAAGTATCAATTAATTGATATTCAGACCATTTTTAATCCATTATCTTAATTTGATAATGTTATTAAATAAATTCCAAAATCACTTTCCTCTCTTTAATTACCTTTATTTTCCCATTTATTTTACTATTTACAATCTTGAACCCCGTACTATTGAATTTGTTGTAAATATATTGTTTTATCAACAATAGTATAACAATGTTAAAACTAGTTATTGTTAGCAGAGGTGATAACTACCTTCTGCACTGGCAACATATTTGGATTAGAGATAACGGTGTCTGTTTTAACTTACCTAGTAGAGTGTGTGTACAGTGTATAATTTTATTTCTTTTTTTCTTCATCTATTTTCAGTTTGTCTACATACATTTTTCGAATTTATTTACCTCTATATACATCATCTCTATCATCTCCATCAATTTCACCTACTTCCATTCTATCTTTTTTATATCTGTACCTATTCACCTATGCAAGTACCTCACCTTCTCTTCATTCATATCATTCTGTTCCTAGAGCCTACATTATAATAGCAGCAGTGATTTGTACTAATATTAATTAAAACCAGTCGTAATCTCCACCATAATGGTCGATTACTATGTTGTTTTTTTTAAAGTAGAGCTCGTTAGGTTAGATTTTTCTGCAGAAATCTATAAACAACTAGTATCTTTTTAATTTTTTTATTAAATTTTCCTTTTATTGTTTCAATATATGTTTATCATTCAAAGATGTTTTCATATGTTTTTTATTTTCTCTTTTATCATTTTCCTGTAGTTTTCTACCTTTCATACTTTCTTCTATCTTCTATATCATTCATTTTTATATTAAATATTGTTTTACTTTATTCTTTAATTTTTTATCATCTATATTGTATTGTATTTTCCATTTCGAATATTTTCTCTATCAACACAGTATTTAAGGTCCCGAATTAAATTTCTGCTGAACCTAGCTGAATCTGGGCATAGTGTAAGGGCGTCCCTAAGACAACCATGCTGTGTTGATAATGTTGGAGAAAGGTGCCTCCCTCATATTTGAATAGAAATTCAAGATGCCATCTAGTGGCAAATATAAGAAGTAGTAAGATTATGTAGACTGCTTGGCCTATACAGAGAGAAGCCACATCATGTTTCGCTGATATGAACAATTCACGATGAGTGAATAAACTACACACCACTCAGGCGAAGGGACGGAGGCAGGATGAAAGAGGGAAGAGAGCAAAAATATGCACTTTCAAGATCTCAATATCTCACCGAGTGACCTACTGCATCTTCAACACAAGTAAACTAAAGTATCTATGATTATTTGAAATACCATTAATATGTTTAATGTAACATCATTAAAATTGACATTCAAAATTAAATGCTAAACCACATTGTACAACCTTTTGGCAAACCCCATATCACCATGTGTCCTATAATGGAGGAAGAGGATTTTCTCCCTATACCACCATTCTTCATTTATTTTAACAATCATCAAATACAGTCCACTGAAAAATAAATTCAATTCAAACCGGTAATACCTTTATATTACAATTAATTTGGGTAATATTCCCGCAACATTTACCACGGGGAATATCTAAATTATACAGATACCATCATTCGAACATAATGTTCACAGAAATTTTTATAAACTTAAATTTATTACTGATGACACATATGTGCTCGCTGTTAATAATAACCCTTGCATCCCAAACTCTTCAACCCCATATCACAGCCCTCGAAGATTGATGTCGTAATTGGAGGATTAAAATAAATTCCAACAAATCGCATCAAATTACCTTTACCCTACGTCGTAAACCTACTGACTGTCCTACAGTACACTTCAATAATGTTGCCCTTACCCCTGTTGACAGATCCGCTACCTTGGACTACATCTGGACAAACGACTAACCTGGAATCCTCACACAAGACTGAAAAGACAGGAAACTGCACGTCGATTTCGATTATTACAGCACTTACTAGACAAACGGTCCCAACTTCCAATTCATTACAAAAGACTGATTTAGATGACAATTATAAGGCCTATCTGGACATACGGCGTTGAGCTCTGGGGCTCCACTAAACCTTCGAATTCCTCTCGTATCCAATCCTAAAAATCAAAAATCCTTCGTAAACTCCTAAATGCTCCTTACTTTGTCACAAATAAAATCATCCACAAAGACCTTCATGTTCCATTTGTAACCGATTTAGCCCGAACCAGATATCAATCCTTCCATTACAAACTCCCTAAACACTCAAACCCTTTATTTTCTACTCTTGCTTCCTCTTTTATTCCGGACAATCCTCCGAGGCGTCTGAAAAGAAGATGGCCTCAAGACCTTATATAGTAAAAATGTTTTTAGAGTGCTACCATTGGGTAGTTTCTCTAGAAGCTTGTACCATACCATTATGATTTTCTGAAATTTACTTGATGTATTTATGTACAGTTGTAAATATCAATAAATAAATTTAAAAAAATATATATATATATATTACTGGACCGACAGTGTGTAGGTCAAATAGGTCGTTTCTACCTGAATTGTAAATTTAGAATGCTCGTATAGTAAACACTAAATAGTTATTCTAACTAACTTGGTGGAGTTACATTGATACAGGACTGTTTATCAATGTTGGTCGGATCTGTGTTAGAGTGCAGGGTGCATTACATCGATTGGACTGCACCAGCCAAACTGGCTCCCACTGGTCTCAATCTATCTCGTATCAGTGTAGTCTGTGTGCTTAGCAAGATAGCTTCTATTGCATCAGTTACTTTTTGACGTTTTAAAGTATTTAATGTAAAAAATGCCAAAAAAAAAAAAAAAAAAAATAGTGTATGACATTCTTGATCGCTTAGTAGTTCCATAATTTCTTATTTTATTCCACTCTTTAACCCATCTATTGACACCCCTAACGAATTTCTATTGGAAACTCGACATGTTAATAAAATAATTTTTACATAAACTAAAATTAAAATTGCATACAGACAGATAGGCCTAAAGAAGGCTGGTTTGAGCGGCCAAAGATCCACAAAAGCTGTAGAGTCAACCGAAAAAATAAAAGAAAAAGTGTCATATAAACAGCTAAAGGCGGGGTTAGCATCCTATAATATTTTCTAAAATTACAATTGCATTAACACTATTAATAATTAATATTATAACCAAATAAGATGTTATGTGTTAAACATGGCATGGGCAGTACAACTATTGGAGGTCTTTCATCCAAATCATTTTTAGCCTTCGCCGAGTTACATATGGTGTTTTTCAACGTATGTTGTACATATTTATTGCGTCTAGTAAATTGGTCATAAAACCGTTTGTATGTTATACGAATGTTTTTTTGTTTTTTATACAGTCTCGGATTTCGTGGGGCGGATTTCAAAAATTGTAATTGGAATGTCAGAATTTTCTGAATGCGTCTTTTTTTCACATACGTAAATTGGACAAGCATAAAAAAAAAAAAAAAATTGTTCTGCTACAACCCATGAAGGGTTAAGGGTACAGTATTTTTTAAGGAAGTATTTTTACTAGACCAATGGTTGTGCAAGGAGGTGATTCAGTCAAAATTACGCTCGACTGCTAGATTTTTTTCCACTTGAGACTGGGTGGATTTTTTGGACTTGGGGGCTCCCGAACCTGCAGGGTTGATTCACGGCGGCTACAGAAACAGAATTAATAATTCTTTGTCGCAGCTGAATTTGAACTCAAGGACACGGAATTTACATAGGCTAAAATAATAAAAAGTATATATATGAATTTTAGTAAATAATTGTTTCTGTCCGAGAAGTAATTTACAACAACTGTGTTGCATGGAATGTATAGGTCTCAGTCGGGCATTTGACGTTTTATGTGTGGTCTTGACGTGTGGGATTCATGTCAAGCCTTATTCAAAAATAAGTCCAAAGTATGTTACTGCATATGTTTTTGGTAACTAAAAAAAAAAATAAAAATATGTCATTTAGGATAATTAATAATGTTTAAAAAATCTTTTCTATTCTCCGACGGATAATTGACTGGATTTATAGTTTTAATAATTGTGGGTTAAGTTATCCTTTAGTAATCTCCTCTCCTCAAGAATACACTGTAAATCTTCAATAAAAGGCAGCCAAAAACTATCCATTATATCTATTATTCATGTAATTATTCGTATTCCAATGCCTTGTTAATTTCAAGGCATGTTTAACCCTCATGAAAAAGTTAAACGTCATATGATATTTAATACTTATTAGGGTATTTTTTTTTATCGCAATTGAAGGACAGAATCGGTTGTTGAAGTTCTTGGCTTTTATCTGCTAAATCGTTTAGAGCCCAAAATTCAATCTATTTACAAAAAAAAAAAAAATTATCAACTAATTTACAAATATAAAACTGATATTTCTAAAAAAATATTTTAGGCATTACATAATAATACGGATTAGGATTATTTTACATAATATTTCAAATTACCTTCGATTAGTTGAATGAATATTAAAAAAAAAAATTTGTACCACTACAATGCATGAAGGGTCAGGTGGAAAGATAAGTAGTATTACTAGTAGTATCAAGTAGTATTGCTAGTATTATCAAGTAGTATTAATAGACCAGTGTAGGTGATTTGGTCAGAATCACACTCAGCCGCTAAAATTTTTCCCGATTAAGTGTACATAAAGGGAGTACATGTGACTGGGTATAAGTTATATCTGAGTGCTTCTGAACCTACAGGGTCGACTCACGGCTACAGTACCTAAATAAATAATTGTCTGATATATTCCTTACTCACAACCCATTAATTGTATCCCAAAATCTCCAATCCTATATAACAGCCCTCGAAGATTGGTGTCGTAATTGAAGGATTAAGATGAATTCCAACAAATCCCATCAAATCACCTACATTACCCTTCGTCGTAAACCTACTGACTGCCCTACAGTTTCATTTAACGATGTTACTCTTACCCCTGTCGAACAGATTCGCTACATAGGACTACATTTGGACAAGTGATTAACTTGGAATCGTCACACCAGACTGAAAAGACAGGAAACTGCACATCGATTTCGACTATTACATTACATACTAGACAAACGGTCTAAACTTCCAACACATTACAAAAGAATGATCTACATTACTATAATAAGGCCAATCTGTGCATATGGAGTTGAGCTTTGGGGCTCCACTAAACCTTCGAATTCCTCTCGTATTCAATCCTTACAAACCAAAATCCTTCGTAAAATCTTCAATGCTCCTTACTTTGTCACAAATAAAATCATACATAAAGACCTTAATGTTCCCTATGTAACCGATCTAGCCCGAACCAGATATCACTCCTTTCATTATAAACTCTCTTACCACTCAAACCCCTTTGTTTCTAATCTTGCATCCTCTTCCATTTCTGACAATTCTCCGAGGCGCCTGAAAAGAAGGTGGCCACGAGACCAGCTAATGTAAAATGTCATTAGAGTGCTACCAATGGGTAGTTTCTCTACACGTTTGTAACACTCCAATTTAACTTAGATCAGATTTACTAAATGTATTATAATGTACAGTTGTAAATAGCAATAAATAAATATTAAAAAAAAAATCCTTACTCACTAAGTCACACCACTGTTCCCTACATATAAAAGCCTATAAACGACTGTTATCTATCGTGCAAATTATGTAATAATAATGAGAAAATGTGACGGTGGTGGTTTCCACGCTGTTAGTGAACCTAACCTTGCCAACAGTTGGACTTAGCAAATGACAAAAACTGATCATTGAATACATCAAACAGCTATCACCATATTCATTAAACAGCCTTCTAGATTCAAAATTTTTCATTTCTCGTGTTTTGGCTGATGAAATGCTATTTTTCAGATTTGGTAGGCACCTCTAATAAATAATATACCTCAAGACGTTAGCCATTATGAAACGAATGATGACGAGTTCAGTTTGTCAACCTTTAAATCGGTAGTTTAAAAAAAAACGTCAACGGAGGAGGATTATTTATTATTAAATTTTTGGATTACAATCCAATACTGAGTTAAAATATTTTAATTTGAATAAAATATATTGAAAAATAGTTTTACACTACTCCAACATATTTAAGAGGATTAAAGGATTTCTTCCATCCGATTTTTCCACTGTGCACAGACTCCTGGAGAAGACTAGGTCTTAGAACTGATTGAATCTAGTTTGTTTCTCTGGGTACTGATATTTCTGATGCACACTGCAGCGAGTACACTCTGAGATTAGTTTATAAAACTAATAAAATAAATATTATTCAATGAACTCTAAATATGCCCAGGGGATAGAGCGTGGGTGCAGTAATCGGGGCTAAACGGGGCGAAGAGAGCTGCTTCCGATTTCACCTCTACAGACACTGACTATAACTGGAGAAAGTTCCGGGGTTCCGTAAGGCTGCGGCGATGTGGACATCTCATTTGGAGGCCGGCGAACGTGACGGCTGGGGAAAGCTCTCTTTAATTGGAGAAGGGAACATCCCGGACCGTCCTAGGAAGTATCCCGTTCTGGATGTAGGGTATCCAGAGGGTCTCAGGGAAGAAGATAGCGATATAAAATACTTAAGTTTTTACCGTTTTTTAAAATGCCACTATCTGCAACCTTAATAAAAAATAAAATAAAGCAGGATAAATGATATATAGGTATAAATATTATTCATTTCGGTTGGTAATATAGCTTGCGGGAGTACAGATAGACCAATTTCAGGTTGCTATGAATCGTAGGACAGGAGTGGACCAACCTAGCTCCATAACATGTCAATTCGGGACCAATTCGGCGGTGTCTTTCCAACCGGATATAAAGAACGTGGAAAATTGGTCTAGATACGGGAATTACGACTGTTAATGGGCAGCTGGAGTACGAGAACCTATTTTTCATCCGTTGAAGGAGATCATCCACGGATGGCTGCCGAATATCCTGGAAGACCACAACGCAATTCTGAACTAGGCCTAAAGGGAGCTTACACCAGTACACCAGACTGATTATCGCACAAAGAAGGAAGGGGGAGGGGTAAGAAGTGAGACTTATCGAAATGCGTTGTCACCCATTTCAGACGGTCTCCCACACAAGTACTGACCAGGATCGACTTTAATTAATTTCGATTATCTGCTGCAAGTGTTATTTATTATTTATTGGCTACTTCTGCCAGGAATAAGCGAAACCAATTCAGGTACTAATAAAAGCAAAGCATTGTTAGAGGAAGCTGGTCTGCCTGGTGGTGGAAAAAGCCTGATAATTTTCTACAACCTCTATTTTAGTGGCTTCCAAACCCAAAAAGTATGTGGGCCAATAAATTCAAAAAACCAACAAATTAATTATGTGGATCACTCCCACTCCCTATTTGTTCCCCCAGGAAAAAAAAAAATTAGCTTGCTTAAAAATGCAAGTTTTATTATAATTCGCAATTTCTAGAATTAGGGATGTAGATTGATTAATTGAAAGTTTGATATAAATTAACATATTTAGTCGTTTACATATTAGATTAGTTATTGAATCGATTGCTGCACAATAACCCTGAAAAAAAAACCTATACTTTCTGAGCTATATATTCGGATACGAAAAGAAATTTGCGTCCTTACGTTTTATCGCCACCTCTTGAGCTATCTAGCTAGCCAGGCATAAGCAATCTAGTCACAAGAGCTCGGAAAAAAAGGCAGATATTTCACCCCAATTTTTGATTACTTTAATGAAAACTAAGTATAATTACTAGTCAAAACTGATGAGTCTAAAATAAAAAATGGAGTGAAAATTAATTTTTCATTCCCAGCTCTATGCCTTAAAAACTACCAACAAGACTAAAAAATCTAAAAGAACATAATGAGGTGTAGATAGTTGACCGTAGATTAATGATTGCATAAGTTTGTCGGAGGGTGCGGTCAGCATAGAACAACATAAGTAAACAAAACCATATTTATATTTTATGCCGACGTTTCGACCTAAGTTTCAGGTCTTCATCAGGGCTATAGAACAAAAGAGATAACAACAACATTTTTTATAATTTATGATTTAATTCAATATTTTGTATAATTCTAAATTTGTTTGTATACTATTCCTTTTCAATTGTATGTTACTCTAAATGTTGTTGTTATCTCTTTTGTTCTATAGCCCTGATGAAGAACTGAAACTCAGGTCGAAACGTCGGCATAAAATATAAATATGGTTTTGTTTATTTATGTTGTTCTTTGCTGACCGCACCCCCCGACAAACTTCTCCAATCTAAAAGAACATTATTTAAAGAAGAGTAAATTTGCTGAAATATGTGCCCTAATAGAGCTATTTACGTCCAATAGTCCTTGAGACATAGCTTTTTAAAACGTAGACGTACAAACGTCTATTAGCACTTAAAATAAAGCTAAATAATTGTACTATAATGTAGTTTATGACTTAGGAATAATAGTTTTCATGATATTTGCTAAAATAAATTGATTTATAGTTGTTCTGACAATAGGTTTGGTTTATGAAAAACTTTATTTCAGAAAGCATTAGACGTACAGATGTCTGTCTGCACTCAAATTAAAGCTAGTTAAATTTACTATAAAATAGTTTATAACGTTTATCTTTGTAGGAGTAGCAGTTTTTAAGATATTTGACAAAATAAATTCACAAAATGTTAATTTCTAGTTGTTCGTATAAAATGTTGGATTTTTGAAAACATATATCACTTGACCCATAAGACGCACTTATGTCTGGCAACACTCAAAATAAAGTAAATTTAACTTACTATAAGGTAGTTGACACTTTTCTTCGTAGGGGTAGTAGTTTTTATGATATTCACATATGAATATAAATTTGGCAAATGAAAATCTGTCCGAACAACTATAAATCAATTTACTGGAAGATTATTGATTGACCGTGTGTAAAGATGAAAGGAATATGGTCCGGGTGCGGTCAAAAAAACTCAAATAGTAGAATTATACTATTTTATTGAGCCAACGTTCGCCCCACGTTGCAGGGCTTCGTCAGGGCTAAAAAAAATACAAACACATAGTTACAAAAGCAAAAAAAAAAAGAAGAGAAAAAAAACAAAACAAAAACATAAGTGTAAAATAACAGGGGTATAAAATGTAAAAA
>NW_027114640.1:260968-265856 GCF_000696795.3 Halyomorpha halys
TTATATTATCAAATTTCATCAAAACTATTACACCTCCGAAACTACTTTATAGTTCATTAAACTAGTTTTAATTTGAGTGCTAATAGACATCTGTACGTCAAATGGTTTTTGAGATATAGATTTTTCAAAATAAATTCACTAACTACTGATCTTTTACTACGTTCCATACAACATTTTTATGTAACTTTGCTGTTTAAAAAGCTCTACCTCTAGAACTATTGAACGAAAATAGCTCTCTTAGGGCTTACATTTTAGCAAATTTACTTTACTTTAAATGATGCTCTCCTAGATTTTCTATTGTTGTTGGTAGTTGTAAAGATATAGAGCTCCGAATAAAAAATTAATTATTTTCAACGTTTTGAAACAGCCGCCATTTTTTATTTCTCATACCTATACTTGGCAGACTCATCAATTTTGACCAGTAATTATACCTAGTTTTCAATTAAGTAATCAAAAATTGTGGTGAAATAACTGCCTTTTTTCTCCTCTTGGGCACTTGTACTAATTGTAGTGCAAGATTACTGACATGGGCATCTCAAAAGACGCAGTTTGAAGAACACTGGCAGCCTTTGGACTGGCCGATAGAAGCGAAAATTCTGAAAATGAAATAATTAATATTTAATAAAATAATGATATTTATTTTACAAAAATACCTTAACACTTTTATTTATTTCATTTTCTTATTTTATCATAATTATTAAATAATGTTTTATTTAATTATACCATTCCCTCGTGAAATTATAGTTTACATTATAATTCATATTATTAGTAAATGTTGTTATGATTAGCTTGAAAAATAAGAAATTGGTAGAAGATAGTCGACCGTATGAAGTAGATTGGAGGAAGACAAGTCAATAAAGATATCAAAATAGTAGAAGAAAAATATTTTTTGTTAACCAACGTTTCGCCCCACTTATGAACTTAATTCTTACAGCCCTGACGAACTCCAGCAAAGTGGGGCGAAACAATAGTTAACAATAAATAGTTTTCTTTTACTATTTTGATACATTTATTGACCGCCACACGGACTATCTTTCAATAAAATAAGAAATGTAAGCATTTTAGGGAAGCTTTCAAGACGACTTGCAAATACTGCGTCAATTGTCGTATGGTCTCTTGTAATACTTTCTAATGGTGAGTTTATCGTTCTCAAAAGTAAATTATCTCGTAGAAAATATAATAATGGTTTAGACTCTTCGATATAGCTCATATCGAAGAGAACAAAATACTGAGCATTTCGTTTACTTACCGTACGTAACCTCGATTTTTAGTTTTCAATACATTTCGCTTTAATTGTTCAAACACTTTATATTTTCCTCTCTAACTCGATTTAGTGTAAAAATACAATTTCAATAATAACTCATTACAATGAGGTTGATATACTAAATATTGCCCTCACAGTATGCAACTATGATTATTGTTTTCTTTCTTCTTCCTATTATTTATTATTTAAAAAATAATACAATAAATAATCTAAAATATATACAATGCTCTTCCTTTGCCACATGTCAATATAATAAGGGAGTGGGCTAAGTCCGCTGAAGGCGAGGGTCACAATATTTACCAAGGAGCCACTGACCAGGGGTACGAAACAGGTAGGGACTTTTGTTTTCAAGATATTTTACTTTCAATGCAAAACTATCCACCCCACAATTATTCTTTCATCTCTAAAAATCAATTTACTCTCGTATAATTTTTATTTTCTAGAGAACGTTGGTAAAGAAGTTTCACTAAATAGTATTGATATATATATATATATATATATTCATTTATATATTTTTGGGATGTAGTAGGACCCATAAAAATATAAATGTTTTCAGCCTAATCCGTCTGTAGGTATATCGATGAAATTTACCACAGAAGCATTTTTTTTTTAGAGAGCACCTTCTTATATAACACTGATTACACCGTTTTGATACGAATATTTTATTTTTTTAACTAACAAACATCACAAAGAATTGAGTTCGTGTGAACATGGATTATATTAACAAGGGGTGGGTCATCTGCTCACTTTATATTAGCTAACCCGTATTCAGTATTTTTTTCCTCTTTTGAAGACGAAATCTCTTTGGGTGGTGGAAGAGAAGAGAAGGCTAAGACAGGTAGGCTGTTACCTGTGCAGGCCCTCATCTCCTCAATGGGTCGCCGTCCATTCACACGGGAACTCTTCCTCTCTCCAAGCTCTGCAAAAACACACACAAAATATTCTTTGTCCGCTCTCATTCCTTTAAAGAGAACATTTTTTTTTTTCTTTTTCTGAGGGAACTTCAATAAAATGCCGCGATATCGGCAGGTGGTGATAATTAGTGTTTCTATAGTAAATATTCATTGAATTTTATATCGAATGAAAATTATGTTTAGCGAACTGATTTCTTGATAGAGGCTCAGGTAAAAATTGTACAGGAATGCAGCCTTCTTAAACGGGCCCATTTCACTATGACTGCAAGTTGCAAAGAAGAGCTTCTACACCCCACTCGTTCAAACAAAAACAAAAGTTTACGTTCCGGGTTTAATCAAAATCGTTAGAGTTGTTTTCGAGAAAATCTAAAAAATGTTAAAAATCGATACTATAAAGTAGCATTTCCCGGATTGTCGATTTTATCGAAAAACTGTCTAACACATCCGTCACATATACCCGTCTAAAATTTGTTAAATTATTTCAATTTTTTTTAAAATTTATTGTATTGTATGTATATTGTCTTCATTTTATTTTCTGAACTATATTTCTATTTGTATCTGACGTATTCAATAATTCAATTTTTATTTATGTTTCCAACACTATATAATAATTATAGATATTATAATAATCATAATTTCCTATAATTTTTTTATTTTATCATATTTTTTAGGTATTTAACCTGTATGTAACCGGTTTTTAACCGTAATCTCCTTCCCCCCCACTTTATCGCACATCTGATTTTTGTCACTCGTTCGCAGGCTTTAAACAAGACAGGTTCTGGGTGATCGGGGGTGATGGTTCTGATTTGTTCTTTATTAACTTATTATTACATTTTTATTTTGTATTAATTCTTTTCTGACCTTAATTAATTTCTTTTTATTGATTCAAGTTTCAATCTAATTAAGGTCTATGTTATTTTTTTTCATCTTATTTTTACTTCGTTTTGTTCTTTTTTTTTTCACTAACATTTACATAATTTTAAACCCACCTCAGTTTGTATTTTACCATTTTACATTGTCAACATAAGATCCTAAATTGCACTCCACTTGTTTAAACACAAACGAAAATTGACGTTCCGGGTTTAATAAAAATCGTTACAGTTCTTTTTGCGAAAATCTAAAAATGTGAAAAATCTACTCTATAAAGTAGCATTTTCGATCGGTTGGCTTTATCAAAAAACTTGTAACGCATCCCTGAAATTTGTAATAGCAGTTTCGTACGACTTTTCGCTTTTGAGCTCAACAATTTGCCAGACTAGGTTACTTCGACTTAAAACAAATTTTTGCGTCAAAAACTCGAATTCAAAATTTTTCACAATAGCAATACTTTCCCTCACTATATATCCCTTATATAGGAAAGTGAAAGCGACTAATTTATTATTATTATATATCTTTTTAAACTCACTAATATTACAAACGGAGTGGAAGTGGATTAGTATAGAATCCGAGACTACAATATTTGCAGATACGTCAAATGGTCGTTCTAATAATGATAGCATAACTGCATATGTATTTAGTTTAAAACTCATTGTTTTGGGTGATAGTACACTGTTTAGAGTTATGGGATTTTTTTTTGGTTCAGGGATGGTGACAGACTATCAGGATGATGACAACATTTGAGTATTGGTAAAATATATCAACAGTAATTAGCTAATGACCAACATTATGGTTCGAACTAATTTGACTACTGGATCATACTTACAAGTTTTGAGTTTTCAACAGGGTTAAAATATTGTCAAAAAAATAATCTGAAAAATTATAAATTAAAACAGAATCGATTCCGTAGTATACTTATTGTATAGTAACCCAGTGTTTAGACAAGTTCTATTTGGAAGCAGGTGCCCTGACACATGTCTAATCGGCGCATCTGTACCGCCTTCTATCTTGTATCTCTCAAATTGATATTGGTACACAATTGTCAAAAATTAATTGTGGGATGAATTTAATATATATATCGCCGATACGAATCCAAAGTGGTGTATAAGAAAATTTCACTGATTTACGGTTGCAGATTTTATTTTAGTATATGTTTACACTGTATCAAAAAAAAATGTGCTAGGTATTATTTTGTATTTATGGCTGCGTAATGAACCTAGAGAACTTACTGTCTGATGAAAGGCCATAAAAAAAAGTAATAATAATAAATAAAATTAAAACTCCAACCAATTATTTATTTATTTTTTTAAAATGAGTAAATAATTATATATTCAAACCTAAATGAGATAGTCCTTGATTTTTCCACATTAATTCCTGTGTTAATATTTTTATTTAATTATAACTCCATGTAATATAAAAAGCCCTAAAGAGAGAAGACTTTGGGCAGGTAGCAAAACAACCGGGATCTAAACCCGTCCCTCTCTTCCTGCGGAAGAACTCACAGGAAGTCCTCCTAAGATAAAAAAAATCGAAAGCAGATATCTGGAGTTGACTTTCATACGGAATACTATACTTTTCAGAGCATAAATTACATACAATAAAGATATATTAAAGTAAGTATAATTGGAGAAGTTTGTCGGGGGGTGCGGTCAGCAAAGAACAACATAAATAAACAAAACCATATTTATTTATTTTATGCCGACGTTTCGACCTCAGTTTCAGGTCTTCATCAGGGCTATAAAAACAAAAGAGATAACAACAACATTTAGAGTAACATACAATTGAAAAGGAATAGTATACAAACAAATTTAGAATTAAATCATAAATGATAAAA
>NW_027114640.1:265906-275744 GCF_000696795.3 Halyomorpha halys
AGAACAACATAAATAAACAAAACCATATTTATTTATTTTATGCCGACGTTTCGACCTGAGTTTCAGGTCTTCATCAGGGGTTGTGGCGTAGAAGGCAGGCTAGCAACTGAGATATGTATACTTACTATATACCATAATTTACTTAGTATATACTTATTGAAAGTAAGTATATATTAAGTAAATTTAAATTTGATTAGAATAAACGAGAAAGTTACATATTTTTATCAATTAAGGTGAAAATGAAAAATGAATCATTTCGTAAGGATTGAATAATGGGTATATCTTACTTTCAGGCTACTTTCATAACTAAACTGTTTTGTAATAAGTCATAAGTTAATCTCAATACTTCAAATGTTGCCGGTCCGCCTGGATCATTGACCACAGTCAGAAATAGCGTAAAGGATACTGATAAATAAGGTAATCTTTAAAAAATGTATCCGATCTAGATTTTCTTTGTACACGGGGTTATGTGCGGTTGAAACCGTAACATCATACTTAAATGATAATTTTGGTCTGGTATAGAGAGCGGAATTACTTAATTAAAGTGTAAAACCTTAAGTAATGCATGATAGTAACGATAACTGCCGGGTCTGTAAGTCCGAAGGAATGGAAGAACCATTCACTTCTTGGGATCCTGTCACAATTATTGTGGAATTAGAACAAAATATTTTGGGCAGCGGGTCTGCTCTTTTAGAGGCTCTAATTAGAGAGCTCTTAGCAACTATCTACGACGGGCAACACTGAAAAGGGCTCAGTTGGTTAACATGTGAGTGATTAATGACATATCATAGTTTTCTAAATGTTTTATATTATAGTTTTGTTTCTTTTACTATAAATAATATTTGTTGTTTTAAATAATTGTCAAAAACATTGTACGCTTATACAAAAATAAGTGTATAACTTTTTTTTATGTGTTTTAATTTAAATTGTGTACAGGCTTCGACAGACGGATATTTTCTTAATTATTTAAATAGATTAATTTTTTGCATTTTTTTAAATAAATAAATACATTTCATTAATTTATTCATAGACTAAGTCATTTGGAAGACAATGCCTATATGTAATAATAAATTCTGTTAATTTCTCACATTTTTCTAAGTTTAAGCAGTTTATAAAAATCGTTTCCTCTGAAGAAATAAATATTTAAATATTAGTAGTTTTGATATCTTTCAGCTTGGCAATAATCTCTCTATCAATCCTCTTGATTTAACGTTTCTACTATCAATAAAAAATAAATTATCGTCATTCCTCTAAGAAATAGAGCTAGATATTTTTTAAATATCAAAGTTTAGGAAACATCCTAACCCATTAATTCTTAATCTTTCATCCTTAACAATCCTTGATAATCCTCCGAGGCGTCTGAAAAGAAGATGGCCACGGGACCTTCTAATTTAAATTAATGTTTGAAGTACCATCAATGGGTGGTTCCTCCCCAAGATTTTCAAGTGTATATGAAACATACAACATATTTACCTATTGTATTATTCTGTACAGTTGTACATTACATTAAATAAATAGTTAAAAAAAAGTTTAGGAAAAAAACTGATGGTCGTTCATGTGTACATTTCCGACACTGTGGCACGCATGCCTTGACTTGTCCACTCCTTCCCCAGGAGATGACTACCCCAAACTCAGGACAAAGAAAAAACAGTCAAATAAAAATGTTTCTTTATCTGTAAACATTTATCACATTTCCTCCTTCATTCTCTTCCGTTTCAACAAGTAAACTGCCGAAGGAAATAGACACGAGCAACAGGTAGGTCGGAAGTGCATCTCTCCATCAGTCTTCGAATCCACCCCGGCTCTCTCCGCTTTCTATAAAGCGATGCAGAAAAAGTGCACTCAATTGATCAAGTTAGCCGCCACTGCCACACTGACAGCCTGTCAGAATAAATGTCTCTTACAGTGACAGGAGTTAATGGCAAGACAGATTGATAGTGAACAAGAAAATTGCCAATTATATAAATAGCTCTCTTGTAAAATATTATAACCCTTTGAGGAAATTTGTCCTCCAATACTTTCTCGTTTGTTGTAATCGGTATCATACCTCAGATCGTTTTATGTGGACATTATAGATCATTTTGAGTACGAAATTCGTTTTATTAATTTTGCTTTTGTGTATAACTTATGAGTATAAATAAAGAAGATAATGACATCTATTTCCCAAAATAAATTCGCTGATATTTTAGTAAATTTTTTTATGAATAAGTATCTCTAGTGAGCTAGTGAACGTAAACAGCTCTTTTTGGGCACACAATTTAGCAAATTTTCTCTTTTTAAAGTTATTTGTATTAGTTGTATTACATTTTTTAGTGTTGGTAGTGAGATACGGCGCTCAAATATTTTTTTTTTTATTTAGCATATATTTGCTGGTTTTGGTAGATTGATCATTACTTCTTAGATTATTCCTTCTTTATAATTTCCGAGTTTCTTTCTATCATATTTAATGCAATGTTGTTTGTGTATTCAGGCCAAACATGTAATTGCTTATTTGCGATTGGTGGTGCTTGAGATTTACTAAGTTACATCATACGTTAACTTAAATGCTTTTGTTTTCATTAATTTTTTTGCATTGTGAAGAATAGAAAACCACGTCAAAATACTATGAAACAGAAGAAGGCAAAAATTTCAAGTACGCCACTTTGACCATGCAACAAAAATATTAAAGGATTACAATATACAAAAATATTTATAATCCCTTCCTTCTCTGCCATTATTAAAAATTCCATCGGTCCTCTCTGTGGTAGAAAGTCCACAGACTAGGTAACACTTTGAAATCGATTCAGTGAAAGAAAATTAACTACAATTCCTATGAAGTAGTAAAAACTACTCGCAACCCGATAATAATTTTACAACTGTTTTTATATTTCCTAATTCGGGAGCCGAGTTCCATTTAATATTATTCCATTAGAGAATAGAGCTAGGGGTCACGCCACCGTAACCCACGCCACCGTAACCACTTAGCAAATGAGAAAAATGGCGCTCTCAGTGAATGAGCCTCATTTCGTCCGTCATTGATCCCTGGTGCTCAGCCTTTCTTATTTAGAAATGTATTTAAATTAATTTAAATTCGATATAAGTGTAACTGATACCAATCCACAAAAAGGACTGAGGAAGAATTGCAATAATTATCGAGGTATCAGACTTTAAAGATACTATAAAATATTTCGGTTGTAACTAAATGATCCACAGTAAGTAACCAGAATATTTTCGGATGTTATTATTCGATAACGTTACCGATTAACTATTGATGAAGTCTTGTAACTCATATAAAAAAAAAAAAAAAAAAAAATAGAGAGCCGGAGACATCATGAGGTCGTGATATTTCCTCATATAGAAATAAAAAGCAAACTGAAATTGATAATTTAAAACCTAGAAAAAAGATCGTAGGGGTGGTTGTAATAACTCAAAACCCCAATAAGCAATTTTTTATTATGACCCCTATTTATTTTATTATGAACCTGGTTATTTCTGAAATAAGAGTAGGGGGAGGGGGAGTTACCTACAGGTTACCAGGGGGGTCACCTTTTCATATCGTGAGACCGCAACAGAAATTAAAGTCGATTCTCCTGGCCAGATTCAAACCGGCACCTCTGCAGTCAGGAGCCTGTCAAAGTTGACGCTTTAACTCGCTCAGCTACGAACAGCCCCAACCCTCCAGGAGACACCAATTCAAATTTTCTTTAAGCATCTCACTGTTGAGTGGGCGGTGGCCATAAAAAGTTCCTCAGGATATGATGACATTTTGACCAAAAATTCATCCCCTTGTTTATTGTATTTTTCTGCCTATAAAACAAACCTACTTACCGAAGTTTACCTCGCTTGATTCGAAGAAGGCCTCTTAAAGGGCCTAAAATTAACAGGAATAGAACTTTTGCACTAACATTGAGAGATCAGGAAAACTGATAAATAATACAGTCCAAATAATAAGCTCTCACAAAATATGTACTGCTGGACCCTCCAGCAACATTTACTCTCGCTGCCTCCGTTTAAGAACGACAACATTCCATAACTCATAACGACCTCAGGAGACTGAAGTAGGAAGTGGTTCGTGGGATGAGATGGCTCTAAGAGGAAACGTGTGATTAATGGACTGTGTTGAGAGAAAGTGGACCATAATCATTAACGACAGTACGGTTCGGAGGGAAGGGTTTATCGGGAGCTGGTCGCCTGTTGCACAACCTACTAGATGTCAGTACCACCACTTCACAACAAATCTAACTGTCGATTATACAATGATGGTTATTAATACGTGAGTATATACAACGTTCTTATCTTATTTTCATTTTCTCCTCATGAAGCATAGTAAAGCATAATGGAACTTGGCGACTACTAACTTGCTTTTTTATTGCTCTCCAGACCATCTTTCTACAAATATATTTAGTGCTAATCAGATGGTAAGCGTCCAAGTCATTGACTGAAACGTAGGTAAAAGCATCACGTCAGAGTCGATAATGATTTAAGTTTGTTTTTTTTAATTTTTATTTTATTGAAAGGAATAATTACAAACTACCACAGATTGGTGGTCATTCATACATTATATACAGGCATAGAAGAATGAAAGAAAAAAAAGAGGAAAAGGAAATAAATAAAATGTAAATCATAACAATAGTAATCACTGAGTTAAAAATAAAACAAAATTTAAAATAATAATAAAAACAGAAAAATATAAATTGAAGAAAATACGATCATGATTTGCAAGCATAGAAAATATTTATCTATATCAAAAATATGATAATATAAAACTGATCAAATTATATACAAAAATAAATAGATATTAGGTTGGAACTCATGGAATGTCAGATTTTTAAGTGAATATATAAAACTACATATCTTTGTTTACATACTGTTTATTTAACCAAAATATTATTAAATCTAGCATTCGTTTCAATACACTTTTTATAGCGAGACTTTAAAGCAAAGATACCCGTCATAAAAAGATTCTGATATTAGAATCAATAAATTCGGATATCGCATTTCTCAGGCTCTATTCATTCTGACACTGTTTAGCCCGTAAAAACAGATCTAAATGTTTAGAAAAATAAAAGTGGGTTGATGAAAGGTGCGGAGAATAGGCTGGCTGATGTAGAACTTCATATTTCAATTCATTTAATTTCACAATTGTTTTTGATAGCTGTGCCAGAGAGAAGTAAAGATGCACAAATGGTTCACATGATTTCCCATATGAAATCAAGAGGTTTTTATACTGCATGAATATGGGACAGTGGTCCCGAAACGTTCTACAATATCATGAATAAATAATAAATAATTTATTCAAAAATGGAAGTGATTAACCTCAAAAAAATTTAAAACAATTGTTTTGTTCAATGTATGCAGCTGTCACAGTCGTTTTGGGTCTTCCTCGCGGTTCCATTTGTAGTGAAAAATCACCAGATCGAAATTTTTTAGCCAACGTTGCACTTTTCGGACTTTACTACTACTCTCCCCAAACGCCTTGTTTATATTGCGTGCAGTTTACGCAGCATCATTACCAAGTTTATACTCGTGTAAAAAATTACACGAATATTGGTGGAATTCATATTGGTACATATTCAAACGAAATATAAAAAGGAACACTTATGAGAAAATCACTTTTGTTGAAATTTTAATCTGGTAACAGTTCGACTATAAACGAGGTTATGGCAAAAACAAAAGCATAACGAAAACAAGAAGAGGAATATTTGCATGTAATAAAAAAAAAAAAAAAATATTTTCACCTATACACAATATTCACAACCTCCGGGATTACTCCTAGCTAAACACAGTCATTCCTGTATTAAAGGCAATGTAGGGCTCCAAGAAATCCCAACGCTACTCTCCCAGTCGTGTCACTAAGGTTTTGATATATATATCAAAAGGGTAAGAGGTGGGGTGTAGGAGTCACTGAATATATGTGTTATATGTATAATTAAATTTTTCATGAACGTTAAAGAACACATTAGCGGCATAAGAAGGGAAGTTTGTATTAGTATAGTTGAAAATAGTTTTTCCCAAATATAACCAACAAATGGAATCAACACGTCATGTCACAATTGTAAATTACGAATATTTTCACAACAATTTCTAAGTTCTAATTTGGTGAAACGTTTAACAAAGTGTATTTGCTATGATTTGAGCGAACCCTTATGTATTTATTATTTTATATAATGTCAATATAAAACCTAAATATCATAAAAATAATTTACAAATCTTTCACAACATTTTTTAATTCCTAATTTGCTCTAATTTCTCAAAAGGTGGTAACCTTCAATATCTTTGCTGTGACATGAAATAGACTCGTTTAAGATTAATGACTGTAATTGGAAGGAGCCGGGACGTGCTGTGACTCACTAACTGAGTCCCGTCTTCTCCAGCAGCTATCTCCTGCCTCACCAACCAAAAATATAGTTCAGTTGCTCAATTTATTTACATATTTTTATTTATATCTAAAAAAATATATATATATTTTTTTTTAAGTTACAAAAATAGCTTTCACTCCACTCCATAGCCATATTAACAGCGGTGGATTTGCAACTAAAGGATACCTGTCAGTCTTGAGGAATTCTTGAACTTATGAGTCACAACACCATGACTTAACATTAACTCATTCCTGACTCACCTGCACACTGTCATATTTCCTCATAATGTCTTATTCTTACATTAACTATTAATATAATGTGGGGTAAGAGAAGAAAATTCATCATATCTGGAGTATTGTGTCAGTATTTAGCATCCCAAGAAATATTACGTAAATTTCAAAGAATTTCTTTGTAAAAATATATAGTATTATCATTTCTTCTCTTAGAATATCATTATAATTTATTAGTCATCAGTTTGTTAAAACACATTCAGGTCAGTTTCAGATCTAACTGAAAGCGAGAGAAGTTTAAAAGGACCCATACACAGTGAGTTGGTGTAACAATCATCATTCGAAAGCTGACGTGACTAACTTAAATTATGAAGACCTCTACACTATCATGCGAATTACGCTTACTTGTACACGAGATATCGAACAGTTAGGATCATGTGCAACGACTCTGCCAATTTATGATAAACAGAAAGCTTGGCATTTATTTTGAAGAAACGAAATAAAGACATCCTCCCCACCATTTTTTTTTTTCAGTACCCTCTCAAATTCAAATTTTGAATGATAGGTTCTCAAAGTCTTGTATTACCTTTACAATTTCAATCTGAACGTCCGTTTTTGGTTTTATTGCCTTTCCGACTGACCTTTTAAGAGGCCTTTAAATTCAGAAAATGGCGAAAATATGTCTACTTTTCGTACATAGAATATTATAAATCAATAAGTTTCTACCGCAAAAAGGTTGTTTTTCAAAGTATATAAAAAGAAATATTCAGAAAATGTAGTGTAAGTAGAAAAATACAGTATTTGAAAATTTGACCTTACTGTATTCGATTTATAATGAAATTGTTAAAATTGAAGGCAACAGCCGACATCCACCATGCCGACCTCTCTGATATCCGATAATATATATCTAATGGTAAGGATCGGTACCAACGTTTGCTCCAAGTGACAAACGTGTAGATCCGGCTTTACCATGAGCAAAAGTGTAACGTCAAGTCGCGGTGACTAGGGAGCACCTGTGCCTGCCTCTATCGTCAAGGGAGGTCACTTTTCTTGCTTTCGTTTGGATTGATGGAAGAAGCTGCATTAACTCTCTTTCGCATCGGATTGTCCCGAACCGGGTTCAGTACTGTCCAGGCTTCCACTAGTTACGATCATTCCGTGTTCTTCCGCGTTTAAGGATTCTTACACTCCTCCAAATTATTAAAAAATTAAAATAAAAAAAAACAAAACAATTTATACATTTGTTTACATTGTTTTGAATTATTTCATGTTGTCTAAATGTTTTATAGAAAATATAGTGAACATTTTGAAAGTTCTTATTTAGTAATGTAATTAAAACCCCTGCAAAAGACTCATGTATTAGCTACTTATGGTCATCGTGATTCTAAAATAGGTATTTAAACTTTATTTAGTTAAATATTAAATTGTATGCATTATGTAATACTTGTCTAAATTAAAAGAAAAGGGAATATCAACAAAAAAAGTCGTGGTTTTCCAGGGGAGTTCCCGCGGTCAAAGTGCTAAGTCAGGCTTTTTCCTCCACTGAGTACATTTTTCTTCAATATTTTGTTTTTGCACAATTCAAGGGACTCCTTCCTAGAAGAGTTTTTTTAAAAGTTTACTTGAATGATATCAATAGAATATCATGGATAGATAAAAGATTATGGAGACAAATTTTCAAACTGAGTAAGTCAGTTCAATTCAATTCAAGAGAAAATAAAAATAGTATAAGCCGAAAGAGAATAGGTTTTACAAGCCTTAAAATATTGACTTTTTATCTTGTACAGTCACGCCTGGAATTGACCCTTTTATGTCTTACATTACACTGAAAAATAACTTTTAATTGGAAGCAGCATGTCGAAGTATTCTTAGCACCCCAAGCAAACATATTATGGCCATTTTCAGAATCAGGAGGCTCCTATGCCCTCAGTCTTTATGAGAATAAAACCAAAGATTGACGTTCAGATTGAACTTGTGAAGTTAATATAAACCTTTGAAATCTGATCATTCAAAATTTGAAGTGGAGTACTGAAAAAATGGAGGGGAGGATGAGATGTTTCTTGTTTCGTACGTTTAGGTCTATGTGAAGAATGAGCGAAAATTTTTAACTAGTTTTTCAGCTACCATTTTTTATTAATCCAATATCATAACCATTTTTAGTATCAAATTTTTTATATAATTTATGGAAAAAATTCAAGTCAACGGCCAAAAAAAATCTTTTTAAGTTAAATAGTTTAAGGCTTTTACTGTGATGATATAGAAGGTACCAACACTGCATTAAAAAAACTCATATCTAGTCTTAGTGTGATTCAAATTGAAGCCAAATCTTTTATCTTCCGTACTACGAAATGAGTTTGCCTGGAGGTTATCATAGACCTTCTAGACATCTCGTGGAGATCTTAAGATCTCTGACTATAAAACACTACGCATATTAACACGTGCTTGCCTGTTGTCATAGCTCCGACATTATGATGCTGAATGACACAAAAATATAGGTAATTAGGTGGTTGATAAAAATCAAAAATCTTAGAAGTGGAACTAAAATATCTATGAATTTATTATTTTATTATATTATTAACTTTTCATCATATACCCGTTAATTTATTTAATCAGACATACAATGTATTTATAAACGTATATTAGTGTTCTTTTAAATAAGCTAATAAGCCTCTAAAGTTACTTGTCAAGATTTGATACAAAGTATTTAATCCAATTTGAAGAATGTTTAATTATAAAATATTAAACTACGGTTAATTATTGGGATCCCGAAGATTGAGAAAACTTTTTAATTAATTAAAATACTGATTTATTAATGATTCTTTGAGAGTGGTTTATATCATTATCAACACACACAATTTTGATTTTTTTATGCAACTTTTATTTTTAGAAAACCCTTTATGCATTAATTGTCCCGCCATATATATTGGTAAAACTAAACAATACATGAAAGATAGGATGTATCAACATGGGAATGACATAAAAAATATGTAAAAGGACCCAAAAAAGAAACAGCATTAGTACAAAATTTGGTTCAAAATAAACATGATTTTGATTTTGAAAATGTCAAGGTCATTCATGAAGAAAATAATAATTTTAAAAGAAAAATATTAGAATCAATTTACATTTCACAAAATATAAATCATACAGTAAATTTCTAATCAAATTCTAAAGGACTAAACCACCATTATTATGAAATTTAAGTAAAATAAATATGTAATTATTAAAAAAGTTGTTGTATAGATAAATGTTCAAATCCTTGAATTGTACAGA
>NW_027114640.1:275915-282841 GCF_000696795.3 Halyomorpha halys
AGTAATTATAGATTTAAGAAATGATTGGTCATAAGCAAATAAATTAAAATTTAATGTTAATTAAATTGAATTAAATGTAAAAAACTTATTTTTTTTATGATAAAGTGATAACAGAGTCCTAATCTGTTGAAGGTAGGTTCTGTTATAAATGAGGTTCTCTTATAAATGATGTTTGTTAGTGGAATAAGAGAAAAATATTTGTGTGAAAAACTTATATTTTATTATTTTATTATATATTAAATTTAAGATATAAAAATTTATGTAAGTAAATGATCAATTTAAAAACATTATTTAACTGTTATTATGTTACTTTAATATTTAATTTATTTTAAAGATATGACATGGGCAATTAGCCTGCAGAAAAGTTTTTAAAGAACATGACATCAATATTTAAGGTACAGCAAAAAATATAAGTAAGCTATTAAGAAAACAATGTAATTAAAATAAAAACTAACATTTGTATAGGTTGTCTCCTTGAAAATGGCCTGAGGGCCGAAACGTTGGAGAGTTTTCTGAAAATAAAAGTTGAGAGATTATTGAATCAAAATTGCGTTTATTAACACTGATTTATTTTTTACTCTATACAATACAATACTAATTGTGCAATAACGTTAGGATGAAGCTCCATTTGGGCCCAAAAAAATAAATTCGGACCAAGACATATGATCCATCCACACGCTTGCACATAGTTTAGCAACTATTTAGCAAGACCATAAGGATCATTGAAGGATGTTTAATTGATCAGACATGAATTAAAATCTTTAAATTAAACCTAAAAATAACCAAGCTGTATTGAGAATAATCATCGCAGCTATGAAATGCCATAGAGGACAGATAAAGAACGAAAGGGACCTTGGTTCCCGATATTATGGAGATTGTAATTATACGATACGAGCTGACCACGTGCTACCGATTAGTGCTCTCCACAATGACCGCACTGTATCAGTGCGAGCATCAAGATGTCGGGGCTACGACAACAACGGGCAAGGACGTGTTAATATCCGTAGTATTTAGTAGTCAGAGGTCTAATGCTCTACATGAGGTGTCCAAAACTACTCTGGTAACCATCAGGCAACCTCATTTCCTCATTGCTCAAACCTATCTCCCGGTAGTATGGAAGGTAAATGTATTCGGCTGAAACTAAGCCACACAGAGAGGGACGTGACAGCCGTGCGGGTTGGGGCACAGGTCCCAGCGCGCTCGGTTCGGAACCTTGTGGGTTCGATTCCCACCTGGGGCAGTTAACATTCATTTTTCGGCGGTTCCGAAGAATGAATCTTGACACTCCCACCATGGTAAGTACGTGGCCGCAACTCAGGTAGCCGGCAGGGGTTGGTAAAAAGGACCACTAGTCCCACTTGCCAGTCTTGTTCCCCCACCAAATACCAGTACCAGTATCCACACAGAGACTGGGTTTGAATTATCTAATGCAGTATTGGTATCTTCGGTATCTTAATACCAAAAGCCTCAAGAAATCTAAGCGTGCATTATACCCTTTTTAGCCACTAGTTAGATTTTTTTCTCTTCAAAAATTATATAAAAAATTGCTTATGATAATGATAATGGTTTTAAAAATTAAGATTAAAAAAAAAGGTGGCCTAAAAACAGAAAAGACTAAAATTGTTTGTATCTTTTTTCACATAGACCTAAAAATAATTAAAACTATCTATTAATAATATTGTGAATCGCTGGAACCAACGAAGGGTTAGGGGTTCAGTACTTTGTAAAGAAATACTGTTTTTTGAACAACGGTTGAACAAGAAGGTGATTTCTTCAAGATCATATCAGATTTTTCCTCAATTGAGGGTAGCCACTTTATGAAGTTGGATGGACCACAGGGGAGCTACAGAATCCATATGGTTGATTCACGGAAACAGTAACAGAATATAACACAATTATCTGCCACAGTCAGAATCGAACCCCTCGGGAGTAGAAGAGCGCCTTGCCTTTGAGTCATCCCACCACCTTAAACTATTTACCGTGTCCTAAAAATTAATAGAACCTTTCTTAAAACTGTTTACATTTGAGAGGAGTATAGTTCTCAGCTTTTTACATTCAATTTTTTTCTCTCTAACATTTGGTCCACACATCTCGGTCTATGGCAAGCATCTTTATTTGACCCAGCGTTTTTCCTTTCCAGACCTAGTCGTTGAATGTGTTCCATATAGTTCCTTCTAGGTCTGCCTCGTGGTCTTCTATCAGTCGGCCTCGCCTCTATACATTTTCTTGGCACTCTGTCTTCCCCCATTTTGGAGGATCTACGTGTCCATACCATCGGTGCTGTCGGTGTTCAATCATTTTTATTGAAGTTCTTCTCTTATTCTTTCATTCCTTATCCTATCTTTCTTAGTTTTTCCCAATATTTTTCACAATAATCGCATTTTGGCAGCCGTAATCCTGGTCATGTGCTTGTCTTGGGTGACCCAACTTTCACTGCCATATAATAGTGTTGGAAGACATGTTGCTTCAATATTTTCCGAGATTATTTCGAAAAACAACATTAGCCTTCAAATTAAATGACTATAAAGTAGAACATTATGATTATTTTTGTAGGAGCAACTTCGATTATATTTGACGAAATAAATTATCAAAACGCTGATTAATCGTTACTCGGGAAAAATCGTAGTTTTTGCGTAAAATAAAACTTTTTTTTTCTAATATTTATTTATTGCTATTTACAACTGTCCATTATAATACATTTAGTAAATCTGATCTAAGTTAAATTTGAATGATACAGGCGCGTAGAGAAACTACCCATTGGTAGCACTCTAATGACATTTTACATTAGCTGGTCTCGTGGCCATTTTCTTTTTAGGCGTCTCGGAGGATTGTCAGGAATGGAAGAGGATGCAAGATTAGAAACTAGATGGTTTGAGTGGTTAGAGAGCTTATAATGGAAGGAGTTCGGGCTAGAACGGTTACATAGGGAACATTAAGGTCTTTGTTTATGATTTTATTTGTGACTAAGTAAGGAGCATTGAGGATTTTACGAAGGATTTTGGATTGTAAGGATTGAATACGAGAGGAATTCGAAGGTTTAGTGGAGCCCCAAAGCTCAACTCCATATGACCAGATTGGCCTTATTACAGTCATGTAGATCAGTCTTTTGTAATGTGTTAAAATAAAACTTAGGACCCCAAAAAATCCCACAGATGACTAGTTGTGTAAAAACTTGAGTGGTTTATTTGTTATTTTCAGTAAATTTATACTTTTTTTTCCGAAATTATATCTAGAAGTGAAATGACTATAGAAAGGGTTAGACTTTTATTTCTGTGGTGGTTCGTCGCATTAACAAGCTAAAGCCCCCACCATTGTTAAAATAGGCAGGGAACCAGTAGATATCTCCTCCCTCACCCATGTCAAAAAAGACCAGGAAGGGAGTCATACAATAAAACAATTAAAATAAAACCCTTTCATTTATATCTTTTTATATTATTATTCTCGTATTATTCATTTATATAATTTTATTTTTTTATAGAAATGTTTATACTTCTCATTTTTATTGCTCTCGTATCTTGATTTTCTTCGCGCTGACGAGGGCCTACAATTTAGCCCGAAACGTCGCCACAGTAAACATTAGACAATTCATTATTATTTATCTTATTTCCAAATCAGCGTCAACCTTCATCTTTATTTCATCAAACTTTAATTTTAAGTATTTAACATTTTAAGTACCTCCACCTGCTGACGAATATGAGCAGAAAGAAGTAACATTAATAAACCTTTTGTAATAATTTTATTTTTTTGTTCAGGTTGATGATACCTGAGTTATTTCCTATGTGTGATTAATATTTAGCCAATAATACCCTAGGGAATCTCAAATTGTCCTTTTTTCTATTATTTCTGTAGTGGAGGAAGTGGCAATTAGTTGGCAGGCTACGAAGGCCGGACTGAACGGACACCTTGGTTTTTCAATGTCCTTCGTGTTAGTGTCAGTGCTTACCTAATGTACGGAAGGCAGGGAATCGATTGCCACTACTGTTTTTCCTACTCTATTATCCTCAGTTTTCTTAAATAAAAAATAAAATCGAAGTAATGAACATTAAAAAAAAATGATAATACCAAATTAAAATCTTTATTTATAAATAATTTATAATGATAAACTGATAGTTGACCGTGGATGATATATATGAGGATATGGTTGGGGTTACGGGCAGTGAACAACACAAATAAGTAAACCTTTAAAAATTAGAGCTTTAAAAATATTTCGGCTAGAATATAATAATAAAATACATATGAAAATCTATTTAGTAAATATATTTACGAAAAATTTAAAATAAAGTGATGAAAAAAGTGGGAAATAATCCTAATCACTTATTCCTTATCCATGTTATAAAGTTAAGTTTATCGCATATTATTATTGCCATATTTACTAATTACTCTTTTATCTTACATAACATTATATTTTATTTCTTTCATTCTAGCATATCACTTACATATTAAATTAGTTACATATGTATATTTAATGCATACATATGAACTTTCTCATTTTTTCCCATAAGTTTAATTTTTTAATAATTATTAATAAATTAAAATATTCATATTTCTTTATTTCTTTTGGATTATCTAACTTTATAGTTTATTTTTTAATCCTGTCATTTTTTCTTACATATTTAATAATCTACATATACGTTTTATTTTCACTTTTTTCATCACTCATGTTTAAATAATTTTCACTTTGTACATAAATTTACTAACTAGATTTTGTCATTTGTCTTTTATTACTTGTACTTTCCGCTTACTTAATTTTATTATTACTTTCATCATACATCTTTTACTTTCTTATAATACTTGGACTATACATGTCATTCCACACTATTTATGTATCTATTATGTTATTTCTTTTCTCATGTTCTAATCGTATTGTAATTCCTTTTGTACATTATGGTTGATATAGTTTTTTGTTCCTAGCCCTGATGAAGACTGGGAATTCTGGCCGAAACGTTGGCACAAATAAATGAGTTTTAACTTATTTTGGTTCTTCTCTGACCGCATCCCTAATCATCATCGACTTATATGTATAATCATTATAATTAAATTATTTTCAAAAACACTCTGGATCACAAATTATCCTATTTTACTATTAGAGGGCAATTGTATGTTTTGTTAAGTCTACAAATATCATTATTTCTAGTTATTAATTTTATTTTATCTTTTTTTTTCTTTTAATTATAACATTGTATTTAGTTAGGGGTGTTTTTTCTACGAGACTATATCCACCCCCTCCCATAATAAACTATTAAAATATATTTATAATATCACAACTACAGCGATGTCATTAAAAAGGTGCAGGCTATTCGACCTGTGTTAAAAATATACATAAGTCAATTAACCAATAAAACCTAATTAAATTAGGGATACACTATGCACCAACTAATTAACTTTCATAATTTTTTGTTAAATTACCTATATTTATCCACTATTTCATTTATTATAATTGTAATCAATTTGTACTATCTATCAATCTTTGCACTATCAATCTTACTAATCACTTAATCAACTATTCGTTGCATAACATACCACAAATATCAGGTTTGGAATATTCTCGTTATATTTCCCATTTTATTTATTCATTCATTTTAGTATTAAAAAACTTACCAAATTTGACTATAAATTAATTTTTACTTAAAAAATCAGCATAATGGTGGTACAAGATTCTTGTGTCTGATTTAAAATTAACCGTATAATTAGTGTTTTACGATATATATAAATAGCTTATGGCATTTTTTTCTTTTGAAGGTATTATTTTCATTATGTAAAACCGTTGTATTTTTAGATTCAAAATTATGTTTATTCTTTGCCTTTGTTTACCTAATCTGCGAAAGGAAAAGACAAGGAATCGTTAGCCAGTACTTTTTTTTTTCTTACTCTATTATCCATACTTATATCATAGTAAAAAATGAAATACAAATATTACATGATTAAAATATTTATTTTTAATTAAATCAATTATTTTTTATTTAAATACATAACCTTAATATCAATGGCTTATATCATTGTAGTGCTAAGTACATTTCCACTAACGTTATGAAATACAATTTAAGCGTCCCTCATTCAGGAAAATTACAACTTTTCACTTAATTTTCCTGAAAGTGAGAACATTTAATTGTATTTTTCATAAAATTAGTGAAGTAAGGCATCGATATAAAAGATGGATATTAAAAAAAAATCTTTCAATAGTCCACCATGACCAAGAGACAAGGAGTGCCTGTTCCAGAAGCGGATGTTGATTTGATTGTGGTCGGTGAAGTTTGATTTTTATTTTGTGGCGGACAGATATAGCCCTGGCTACAGACCGGTAGGTTCTAGCATATCTGCCCTGCTTAGGAAGAACAAAGTATCTTTAATAATTCACTTTAGGGATTTTAACTTCACTGTAATCAGGGAAGCCCTATTATCTTCTTTTCTAATATCACAAGAAGCCAATTTAAATTTTTAATGAAAAATCAATGGTACTATGATCTCCTGATTAATAGCATTTTTATTCAATAAAGTTCACTAGAAATTTCATTTGACGTTTCGGAGATTGATTCCCATCTCCTGAACTGCAAACAAAAAAACATAACAAATTAGTTCAGTTATAATTGTTGAATTGATTAACAATAATTAAATTTGGTTACACACGAAAACATTTTATTTCTTTATTTTCTTTTTTTCATACATTGGAAGGTAGAAAATATTTGTTTTGTTTTTAACGTAAACACCATTACACACTAAATAAGAATTAAATCAATCTATTACTTTTAATTGTATAAATTATACAGTAATGTTATGCAAAATATCATTTTATAAAAATGAATATTGAACTTCACTGTTTATAATATAGAAATTAACAGCCCTGTTTTTTTTACAAAAGACTATCTGCAGCGTCATATGTTTAACCAGTCAGTCGACTTTGAGGCCTCTTAACAATTACCATTTCTTGT
>NW_027114640.1:282916-286069 GCF_000696795.3 Halyomorpha halys
ACGCTGTCTGCTTATGGTTGCCTACTCAGTTCTACTTCAACAAGATTGTGATCTATCTACAACTGTGGTATTGGCCCTTATTCACCAAAGACCATCGTTTACATGACTTTCATCCTCAACTTAAGGTCAGGTTAGATTATTTCTTGTCATCCTGCAGACATCATTTATATATTATCGACCATAAAACTATTTATTTATTTTTTTGTTGAAGAAAACCTATCTTTTATTTTATTTATGTTATCGAAAATTATATACACATATTTCCCTTTTTTGTAAAATATATTGAATTCATTACAGAATTTCCTTTTCCTTTGATTTTCAATCTTTTAATTAACGATCACTTAAATCAAGCAGAACCTGGCATTTTACAGCGTTTGGAAATTCATTTTGAGGTTGGACTCAGTGTGCTACCAAAATTGAGTATTTTAAAAAGTGATATATGGCCAAAAATTAATGTATATATCTAAGAATATTGAGGAAAAATAAATTACAGCACTGATAAATTTAAATGGTCCCTTACCAGATATTTTTCAATATTGCTTGATTAAAATAACGAGTAGAAAAACAATGGCTAAAATTATTTCCAAACATCCATAAAATTAAAAAAAAATTTGAATGATTTATATCAATAAAATTAATTGTTTGTATAAAAAGATAAATAAAGGTAAATTTATGGATGGATAGTGTGACAATAACCGAACAATAGGAAAAGTACCAAAGGAAATTTAGGATTACTCGTTAATACCGAATAATAAAAACAAAATCACTCCTACTTTTTAAATAAAATGTATGTTAATAATAATACATTGAATTATGACAATTATATTTAATCATGATATTAATGAAGTGGAAATACATATATTAATCTATAAATCTGTTCCAAGAACCACTTCTGACTTTCTGGGACTTTACGGAGCATGTGTAGTAGGGATTTTCAGATGGTTTCTACAACAAATAAAAAAAAAAAAAAATTATTCGTGCCGACGTATCGACCTTAATTTCAGGTCTTCATCAGGGCTAAAAAACAAAAAGAAATAACAACTATCATTCAGAGAAACAAAAATTAAAAAATAATAAGCCAACAAATTTGGAAATATACATTAACAATGAATTGAAAATAAAATAGTTGATTAATAACCATGGAAGTATATAGCTGTAGATTGATAAAAATGAAGGAAGGAATATGATATTATATAGGTAAAAATTTAAAAGTTGATTCTTGTTAGATACTAGTTTGTTTTCATTGATGATAAATGGAGTGATAAAGTAATATTAGAATGTGTAAATTAAATAATAATACAAAAAGTAAGTTAAATTAGTTACATAAGAGATAGGTTGATAGCCTTCAACTTTTTGACAACATTGTAGCCGTGATATTTAGAATAAGTTATCCTTGAGAGTGGTCGTGGGGGCCGAAACGTAAGAGTGGTTTAATAAGAAAATAAAAATGTTGAGAGTAAATGTATGTTTTTTTGTTATAAATGGAAAATATTTTGATACATTTATTTATGTGTATGATTAGAGAAAGTAAATAATCTCCAAAACAATTTGAGGTCAGATACTGCTTTATTTTTCTTTATAAGGGCAGTTTGCCACGCCCTTCTCAGGTCGGAGAATGCAAGGCGTTAGATCCGATAATGTACATAACGATCAGTAATGATACATGAAAAATGCAATATTTTTCGTAACCTCCCCTGAGCTTTCCGAGTAACTGGACTTAAATGGTTTCCAGGAACCAGACGCCATCTATAATAATTATTTAGAAGCAGAGGTCCTTGGTACATTACATATTTGTTGGAGCAATTAAACAGGACGATTTGTCAAATTGGCAGGATATCATTAGGAGGACATCATTGCTACATAAGGAACGACCTTCCAACTAAACGAGCCAATATATTTCGGAGAGTTGTAATCTCCGAAACTGAACAGCGTATGTTTAGCCTTTACAAGGTAAATCTATCTCCAATTGATTAGACGCTGGATTATTTTATGATCCATGTAAAACCGAACCACTCTAGATTAATTATAATGTACAAGTATGCTCAAGAATGTGGAGGTCGAAACGAATTCGAGTATAATTTAATTTATTTTTTTTCTGTGAGGAGTTGCTGCGCAAAAGGGACGTTAGGCTCCTGCAAGAACTCAAGGCATAAAAAACATTGCTCAACTACAAGTGACTTGAGATTCAATCCAATTTTTTTTTTGTTTTTAATGCAATTTATTTAACTTTTAAAATACTATTTTTTTAAATTATATGTCTTAGAGAAACAACAATCAATCTCGTGATCTCTGCTTCGATAATTGACAGGTAAATTGAATTGACCTGCTTTGAGAATTTCAAAACAAAAACTAATACCAGCTATAGCTTACCTGAGAATGATTGCTCAATTTAGACTTTGTGATAGTGATTTCGAAATCAATGACAATCTCGGTTCATACAAATATTCTTGGGACCCACAGAAGCATATTTCTGCTTGTGATGGAACGACATTAGAGTATTGTTATAATTTCTTACCAAAATTTCCTGCGTACCAAGAGACATGTCAAAACTGAATAATGTTAGCCAAAATTATTAATATAAAATCCTGGCAGTACTCACAGAATTGAATTTTAAATTGTTATTTGTATAAGAAACCGAAAACTCAAACTTAGATAGATATCTTTTGAATATGATATGTACCTTTTTCAATTTAATAATGTTAAATATGCATTACTATTATTATTATTTTTAATGTTAGACATAAGTAACATGCCCCAGCTTAGGTGCATTGCCTTTGGTTACATTTTTTTTCGTACCCTTCATTCAAATAGAATCAATACTTTATACATATGGGGGGTGGTGGGTAGCCGCGGTGTAAGGTCTGTGGCTACTAACTCCAAAGACCTGAGTTCGAATCTGTCTGGGCAGAAAATTGTTTTCTGTTACACTGCAGTCGTGACTCAATTCTTGTGGGTTCTGGAGCCCTTTTCGGGTCCACCCAGCTTCCTAAATTGTGTACCCTTAATTGGGTAAAAATCTGGTGATCGAGGGTGATCCTGACCGAATCACTTCCTTGTATTACCATTGGTCTAGTATCAGTACTAGCTTACAAAGTACTGAACCCCTAACCCTTCATGAGTCGTATCGGTACCAACTTCAAATATATATATATA
>NW_027114640.1:286409-286904 GCF_000696795.3 Halyomorpha halys
TTAGAAATGTATTTGGAGATCTATCAATGGGTAGATTCTCAACATGTTTTTATCATGTCATAATATCACTTACAGCAAATTTACTTGATCTGTATATATGTATACAGTTGTAAAAATCAATAAATAAATTATTAAAAAAAAAAAATTTTATTCTTGTTGAGTACCGTTTGTACGAGTCATTTACTGGCTGATTCTATTTGTTGCCAAAACCAAACAAATATACTATTATTATAATTATTAACAATAACCAATGTTCAAGTGCAAATAGTTTTAAACAATTATGAATTTGATAAACAAACTGAGATTTTGTTAATGTGGTATAAAAAAATAAGAGAGTCTTGAGATAGGTTGATAGCCTTCAACTTTTTGACAACATTGTAGCCGTGATATTTAGAATAAGTTACTATTAGAGGGCAATTGTATGTTTTGTTAAGTCTACAAATATCATTATTTCTAGTTATTAATTTTATTTTATCTTTTTTTTTCTTTTAATTA
>NW_027114640.1:286954-305893 GCF_000696795.3 Halyomorpha halys
ATATGTATATATATTTTTTTTTTACAGCTTTAATCTTTGACTAACAACTCAACTATATACAAGTCATGAAACTTCTAAATATTTTCACTGGTGGTATTCACTACAGAGTTATTGGTAGATCTTTTCTAGTTGCTTTCCATAAAAGATATATTTTTTTCACATAATTGAGTGCTTTGCGATAGCCGCACTGCACAATATACGAGACAAAGCAGGTCATTTCGTGGGCATGGACAGGGAATATACTGTGTCTGATAATTGTGATCTGCCACTTTAGTGAATCGATTTTTCATTTTTAAGAATTTTCTCGAGAACGGCTCTAACTATTTTGTTAAACTCGGTAAATCAATGTATAATGTACAATACCAGATAGATTTTTTCCCCATTGAAATAGTCTGATATTAATAAATGACTAAGTATTCAAAAATCTCCAACTAAAAATCTTTAATTCTTTTATATTTGGAATAATAAACTAATTTGCGTTGTTCACAGTAATAAACAAATATAAATATGAACTATGGACAAATTTGATAGTAAATAACGGAGAAATATGGATAACTAGATACAGTAGTGTAGAGACAAGAAAATTGGAGACAGCCGAGAATGTCCGATCTCTTCCGATCGTAATCTTATACGCTGTTATATTTTGTTGAACTGTTGTATTCTTGGCAGATATAAAGTTAATATTAGTTCTTTACATCTCAAGAAACCCTAAAATACAAATGTTTATAGCTACGCAATAATTAAAATTTATTGTTTGTAATTTTCGTCTTCCAGGGTACGAAACTGAAAGTTGGGCGAATCGCATACTGCATCAGATTTTTTTTATAAATAATGTAATTGAAGCAATTTATTTACTCACTTGAATTGTTTAATGAAAAAAATTATTTTGTAAATTTCAATTGCGCCTTTTAGAACTTTATCATAAACGACTAAAGATTTTGAATAACCTCAGTATTTTATTTTTCAGTATTAATTTACTATTAAGTAGTATTTTATACCAGATAGATATTTTCCTCATTGAAATAATCTGACATATATATATATAAACGTATTTGACGAATTTTTCAAAAATATTTCTCTAAAGTGCTATTAATTTTTCAAAAATATTTCTCTAAAGTGCTATTAATTTTGCTTATTTGAAATAAATGATCAGTTCTCGTTGTTTGAAAAAATAAACAACGCGTACATTCAAAATATTATATAATTCAGTAAATAATTAAAGGAGAAAAAATTAAGACAGGGGTTCGAATCCGAAACGTCGAGACTCCGTTCGTATTCATAAAGTCCTGTATTCTATTTTATATTATTGGCAGGAAAAATTATATTCGTTATTTCTACCTCTAGCAACTGTTAAAATCGAATTTTTCTAGTAAATGAAAGTTGCGAGATACGGTCACCAGATTTTTAATTTAATTTAAATTTAACATAAAGTAATAAAAAAAAAAATTAGTTTACGTACCAAGATGAGTATAAACCCTTAACGATTCTTTCTACTGTGATCTTGTGTTGATTTAATCAAAGAATAATAGTAAATGAATACTGGATTCTCTTCACTGATCGTTAGAACTGGCAAGAGTGCTTCGACTCCTTGAAGAAGGTGTCAAGTAGTTAAGTGTTAAGTAAGAGAAAAGAAGTGGAAGGCTTCTTGAAGTTGTCCATCGTTAGTGACCACCCTAACTTAGCCAAGGACTTAGCTGGGAGAAAAAGTTGGCTGAGAAATCGGGCAGTTGTTTCAGCAGCCCCTGTGTACAGGACTTTACACTACACGAATCTCCCATTGTCTTCTCGTATAAAGTATCTTGTTTGTCCTTTTCTTTATACTGTATGTAAAGTTCCTTTAAAATTCCTTCGTAAAATCCTCAATACTTTGCCACAAAGAAATTCATTTATAAAGACACTTAGATTTCCGATCTGATACAAGTAGCGCTGATGAAGGCTAGAAATTCTGGCCGAAACGTTGGAACTATTAAATAAGTTGTTCAACTTATTTGTGTTATTTTCTGACCGCACCCCCAATCATCTTCTCATCATAAATATTATCAACGGCCAAGTATCTTCTCGTCATTAAAAGTAAAATAACTTCTTCGACAAATTCAATTCTTTATACAATATTTATATTCAGCCTGAGTAACTCCGCTCCGGACCTGTCCTCCCACTGGTGAAGGAAAAACAGGACTCTGAAACTAAGCGCTTCTCTCTCAACAGCATCACTAGTACTGAAAACCAGTGGAGGATGAGTGAGTGCGCTAGCAGGACTTTGGTCAATGCCAAAACTCTTAAATTACTATTTAAAAAAGGTTTCAAGGCCATTTCCGTTAAAATCTTCGGGGAGGATTGTAGGGATGGATGAAGCTAGATTGCGCTAGGGGATGATGAGTTTCTCATGAAATGTGGAGAATCTTAATTTAATCAGGAATCATGATGTAAGGTGTTGTTGGGAACATAGAAAGAAGCATTCACTGAAATGATTGAACGTGTGTGATATTAGATTTTTAGTTCCCACCACAGTTCTAGTTCAAAAGTCCAGATTAGTCTAAGTATTTTATTGTACAGTAGTTGGCTGTAGTCTATTGAAAATTGAAGTTATCTATATAACTGTCCAGATCATAGGTTAAGTTTTTGTTTTTTAAGTTTAATATGTTGATTAAAGGAGATATCTAGCGTGGTAAAATTAGTATAAGTCATAATTTCAAATTGAGATTACCTTAGCTACAAACTTTCTATCATAGCAAACCTCGCCGTTATGTTTCCACCTCTTTTGAATGTTACCAATCTTTATCCCTTTCGGATGGACAACTCCAAAGGCTGACTCCAGACTACTCATTGAATTAGATATGATGACCATTATGTTCAATTGCTGATAATAACACCAGCATGTTGAGATGGGCCTACCTCAACCAGCTGCTGATTCCCTAACCACCCCTAACTGTCCATTACAGATATCAATAAAACCATCAGCTGCAGTTCTAGTCATGTCAATGAAGTTCTGTCGTGTGCCATGTGGGTTAATCTTTATTCAGCTTCGGCTACTTATCTTAACGAGCTATCATTTTAATCACTTTTATTATTTTAATAACTGCACGTCGATTTCGACTATTACAGCACTTACTAGACAACCTATTACAGACCTTCGAATTCCTCTCGTATTCAATCCTTACAAGCCAAAATCTTTCGTAAAATCCTCAATGCTCCTTACTTTGTCACAAATAAAATCATACATAAAGACCTTAATGTTCCCTATGTAACCGATCTAGCCCGAACCAGATATCACTCCTTCCATTATAAACTCTCTAACCACTGAAACCCCCTAGTTTCTAATCTTGAACCCTCTTCCATTCCTGACAATCCTCCGAGGCGCCTGAAAAAAAGATGGCCACGAGACCAGCTAATGTAAAATGCCATTCGAGTGCTACCAATGGGTAGTTTCTCTACACGCCTGTAACACTTCAATTTAACTTAGATCAGATTTACTAAATGTATTATAATGTACAGTTGTAAATAGCAATAAATAAATATTAAAAAAAAAATAATTTTAATATTTTGCATAATATAAGGTTTTTTGTTGCAGTCAAAACATGTATTTTCAATCATCAAGATGTACTCAAATTTTTCTCCTTGTTTGTCAACATCCATTTTACAAATTCGTCATTTTATTTGTTTAAACTTATTTGTACATCCTCAGCTAAAATTAAGTCCTTAGGATACTTATAAGGATATTGTTATACACAATATTTATTATTATTATTATTAAAATGACGGAATCATCATGACAAATGATAGAATTTATATAGTTATAAATCAGAGAGAGAGAGGAATATTGTAGCCTAAAGTTAATCCCCAAAAAAACTTTAAACAGATTAAGTAAATAACCAGTGAAATAATAACCTATCTATTATATAAAAAAGTTAAAATTGTTTAATTTTAATTAATTATAAGAACAATAAAAAAGGCCTAAAGAACCCAAAGGTTCGATGCCGATTTACCGGGTTTATTTCTCTTAATTCAGTGTTGTGGAGCCGTCTAAATTCTCCAATCAATTCATCCTTTTTCGGTCTAAATATTTTACGTAATGCTTTATCTTCGAAAACCTTGAGTAAGTTAAGAGGCCAACAATTATTTATTATTTAATGATTAAATAATTAATAATTTTTCATGATTTATCTCTATTATTCAAAAAAGTTAATCAATGTTTAATAATTTATTTTACTCTCTCGGCGAATTGGAAACATAAATCTTATACAGTCAGAAAAGAAAAGGAAGCATAATATACAGAAGATGTTTATAACACTATATTGAAAAAAAATACAATCTTTAACTATGGAATACACATAAATTACAGTTATCAAATTCGAGTAGCGAGTAAAGCAATTAAATAAGCAGTCATATAATTCTAGAAATGGTGGTCGCTTTGCCGCTTCCCTCCCCCAGTAATAATAAATTTAATTTTTATATGTCGAAATATTAAAATATCATAAATTAACACATACATTTTTCAATCGGTTCCAGACACTACCAGAAAGCAAGTGAAAGTACTTGAGTAATATATCTAACACTATATTTGAGATGAATCGTGATAATGTTTTCCATTTCCTGTCATCAAAATAAACGGATTGGAAAATAAAATTAGTTAAAGAAGAGGAAGATTTTTAATAGATTTTCAAATTTGATATATTTACAATGGCAATTAAGAGTTACCTGTGCTTCGTCAGGCAATCCTGGGATCCACCCGTAAAGTTGATTTTTTTCTATCAACTATTGAGTTGTAAAATATGTTCGTAGCGTTTTTTACTGGTGATTTCAATAAAAACTTCAGATACTTGTAAATGTTTTTAATCAATTATATATGACCTATTTCGATCTATTACATGTTGCCATCTTTCAGGTAATTATTTAATTCTGTTCTCCCAGAACTTCTCAGACTTTTTCGCAATGAACTCATCTGTGAGCATTTTGCAGTCCTCGAACGAATTAATGTATTTCCCGTTAAGAGTGTTTTGTAGAGCCCGAAATAATTGAAAATATGTTGAGGCAAAGTCTGGTGAATAGGGTGAGTGATTTCTGCCGGGTCTGCAAAGACACATGAGGATAGCTGTTACCGTGATGGAAAACCATGCCTTTGCGATTATGAGACCCAAATAATGTGAAACACTTGTATGAGATATGTTAGGCGTTTCTGCGATATCTCGTGTTGTAGAGTGAGTGTTGTCTGTGACCAATGCTTGAATTTGGTCATCAATGATAGTTGAAGGTTGACCCGAGTGCTTTGCGTCTTCCAAGTCAAAATTTCTTGTTCTGAACCAAGCAAACCACTTACGGTGCTTTCTCGTTAGGTATCATCGCCATACACACTTTCATATTTTATTGCCGGATTTTCCTTTTCAGAAATACAAAAATCATTAAATGACGAAAATTAATTTTTTTTCTCCTTCATTTTGAGCAAGCAAAATACCACTTAAAGATAAGGAATTTCGGCTGAAACTGATGCATAAAAGCATCTTAACTAATCTTTTTTTAAAATGTGTAAACACAGAGAGAATTAAGTTTAAATATAGAAAAACGCTACGAACTAATTTTACAACCCAATTATTGTTTTTAATAGGAGGAATTTTGAAGTTGAAGGATCTCACTAAAGGAAGTGATTATTATATTGACCACGATTCTCAAAGTGAACACACTGGGCTAGACTCAAGGTACAACTGAACATATAGTCCAAAATAAGAGAGAATAAATCGAAAATCATACGAATGTCGACATGTTCGTGATAGTTACAATTTATGTAAAAGGCGTATTAAATAAAAATCTACTACACCACAGGTTTTTATTTGAAAATTTGCAGTTTGAAATAAGCTACCCATGTTACCTGCAGACTTACAATAATTTACATTTGTCCTTCAACAGTAGGTTGTTTATGGTAACGGCGGCCAATTTGCTTATTTGTGATATTCAGTAAGCATCTCGTAGTAATAACAATTACTGTTGTGCGTATGTTTTATAAATATATATGTGCACCTTATCAATCTCGACTGTTCCTCATCTTATGGAGGCGGTGACCAAAGGCGAAGAGGTTTAGACTTAATTCAAGGTTAGACGGTACATTAGCAAGGAGCCAACGGTTGTGGCTAGAATAATTATCGCTATCTAATGATGGAAAACAACTGATTAAACTTTTAGCCACGCAGCTTTCAAAATAATATAAAAATAAAACATCTAAGGTCTTGCGCAGTTGGGAACCAATTGAAATGCCTTATCTTCGTGTCTGTTTCGTATATAAATATATTCGAAATAAATATACTTACTTAATCCCATCTTAAGGAACATACAAACTTTATAGTTTCATGAAATGCAGATATTTTGAATCGCCGTCTCTTTTTTTTTCCCAAAGCCCCTATTTAAAATTATAGTGCGGTAGCGTATGATGTGTACTGAGATTTTGACTTTCTCTGAAACTGGGTTTCATTTTAAGACATGAATGTGGTGGTCGATTTTTTTAGGTATATAATCAGGGATATATTATGTGATATTAGTAAGTGATGGAGCACACCAATGGTATGTGTTAAAGACCTAAGTGTACACATATTTACAAAGTGGCTATAGTGCTGTTTGTTGCCACGCACCGGAGTCGCTGATAATGTCCAGAATCGTTGGACCATCAAGTCGTTTGTGAAGAGCAGTTTCTCCTTCTTCTATGTTGTAGCTTGGACGATCAGCATAGAATTTTGAAACTTTTATAGATGGCGCTTTGTACCATCGGTGAGGTGAATAAACAAGGGAGGACCATATAGAGGCGCTGGACGGAGTATGCTTTTATATATTTGTAATTTTAACCGGAGTGAAAAGGCCAATGATACCAGGAGATAGTGTAGGCGAAAGGATTTCCTCCTCACCATTTTCGTTTCCTCATATAATTGTGTTCAAAACTTTAGATGACGGTCCAGTTTTATACCCAAATAGACTACGGCGTTGGATAGGGAAATTATTGAGTTTGGGCACTTGGAGCGTTCTCAGAAGTTTTGCTCTCCTTTTTGCTTGATCAGACGAATACTACACTGTCTGTTTTCGCTGGGTTTACTGAGATATTGAGATAATCTAGCCGTTGAATGATATTTTCACAAACCTTTCCGGCATCTTATAGTGGCCTCATACGTGAGGTTAACGCTACTGCTGTGATGGCGATATCATCCGCGTAGGCGTTTTGTATCATAGCAGTTTTGTAGTTGTCCCCTATCACATCAACAATATAAATGAAAAACAACACTGGCGAAAGTACTGCCCCTTGTGGCCCACCACACGTCAGTGGAACGGTGCTAAAGTGCTTCTCTTGAACTTGTACGGAGAGACTTCTGTTCTTTAGGAATGAGTCGATGACCGAACAGATATGTTAATTACATCGATTTTAACAATTTGACAGATGTAATTTTATTTATTTGACAAATTAAACAGTTATCACTGTTAGCAATAATAAACAATGCATAAATACGAAATATTAATGAATTTTATAAATTACTATCGTGGAAAAATAGGAAACATTGAAACACTCCATCTTTCTATATTACATTACGAATTCGATATCTTTCGTTTGCCTTTTGTATTCTTGGCAGGGATATAATTTATATTATTTATTCCTTCCTTAAGGACCCCCTTTAAAATTTTTTATTTAAATAAACAAAAACAGTGATAACTATAACATGGACCGACCGATCCACACAAACCTTGGAGATGTAGGTAGAGTGTTTAAAGTCGTGAGGTGTGCGTACCAGATTTCATTGTTAACACATTTTTGGACTCATTTGTACACGTGGACCTTCCTGAGGTGGTTTAGGCGCAGGTCTTAGCAACCTCAGAGCTGCGTGCGGCGGGTCAGGTCCGTCCTGGAGGAGGGTCAGTCCTGATCTCATGAAATGAAAAACTTGACCCCCACAAAGGTTAGAAATAGGTTGGTTATCCCTCCCCACCTTATGCCAGAAATGATCAGGATGGTGATGATAATAATAAAAAAAAAACCTCATTTGGATATAGTGGCTATAACAGGCTTTATTATTATTATTATTAACTTCAATAAAAATGAAATTTATTTATGGTCACTATCAGTGTGTTTTTCCGACATAACAAAAGTATGACAGAAAATGCTTTTCAGTGATTCTTTTCATCCAATATACCTGATCTATGTATTAGTTATAAACTTATTTTTTGAAAATGATGAGTTGCTGTCTATTGCTTAGTTTCAGCTGGATTAAAATATCTTTCGATGGACGTTCTTCCTCTTGGAATAGGTCCAGCCATTGCGAAATAAAAATTTATTTTTCTCAGAACTGCATTTTTCCCCTATAAATAACTAGCGACTAGAAATAATTTTAGGAAAGTGTAAATCCAGTATTGGACCAAGGGAAGTCGAGAATGAGAGCTAAAGATAGTTTTCGATCCGGAATGCATCGAGATTATAACAAATTGGCTCCTGGATTTATCATTCTTCATTTTTTCTAATCAAGAAAAGTAGATTGGTTTTAATTCTATCGCTCTCATCGTTCAGAAATCCCAAAGCCAGATTAAATTTGGTTCGATAATGAGACGAATTATGTTTTTTTTCATGACCAGTTACATTGCATCCTATACAATCATCAGGATATGTTATATTATTATTATCGGTAGAATATGCTATATTATTATCGTCATATGCTATACTATTATTTCAATATTTTCTTAAAATTAATAATTTTACAGCAGCATTCTTACAAGTAAGAAGGGACGTAACCCTAGCAAGTTTGATAATAAACAAACGTATTAAATGTGATTAGATAAAGGTGTTTCTCTTTTGAATTTCATTTACTGATATTTATCATAATAGATAATCAGCAACTCCAAAGTTTGAGTACGTCCAAGAGGCATGCTGGTTCTTTTTACTCGTATAATACTCAGCGGTTTTTCCTTTACTTTTCCACTAGAAAACTTTTTTCTTACAAAAACATTAAAAATTATTGAAGAAGTTTGTTGGGGGGTGCGGTCAGCAAAGAACAACATAAATAAACAAAACCATATTTATATTTTTTTATATTTTATTTATGCCGACGTTTTGACCTGAGTTTCAGGTCTTCATCAGGGGTTATGGCGTAGAAGGTAGGCCTACAACTCACTGCAGTTGCAGGCCTACCTTCTACGCCACAATCCCTGATGAAGACCTGAAACTCAGGTCGAAACGTCGCCATAAAATAAATAAATATGGTTTTGTTTATTTATGTTGTTCTTTGCTGACCGCACCCCCCGACAAACTTCTCCAATCATTAATCTACGGTCAACTATCAACACCTCATTATGAAAACATTAAAAGTAGAGGATGATATGCTTATCTCGTTTACGCCATTCTGACGTTCGCCTTGAGCAACTTTGGTGAGTCTTTTTCATATATGTTTACAAAACTTTACATACTGACTTAATTTGTACATTTAAGACTGGAAAGGGATAGTGCAAAGGGATCAAGGAGATGAATGAGGATCTGCAGAATGTGTTTTACCTTCGGAATATTTTACTTGGGGATTAAAAAAAGTAGTTAATATATGTGTATGATTAACCCTTTGAAGCTATATTGCTTTAAGTTCATTTACATAGTGAAAATTCACTATCGTGGTAGTACTGTCAAGGAAGCAATACCCTAACTCCTGAGATCGATAAATTAAAAAAAAATGGGATTGAACTGAGAGGTATAATAATCGAGCGGTTTATCACCTATACACATAAAAAGGAGTGACCTTGGAGAAATATACTTTAAATAAGTAATTAATAATTTTTCTAATCAATAATCAACACCTCTTATATCTTTCTTTTGATTTCATTTCAAATATTCAAGAGGTAAAAATGTTTACTTTTGTATTTAAGTTTTGTTGTGTTTATAAACCAAAGCTAATATAAACCCCGAGTCTCCATTTGGTGAAACGTTGTCCTGAACAACAGAGGGACAGTGTAGCGGTGTCCTGTCTACACATTGAATGTCTAACCTAAGATGTTCTCTTCATAGTCAGTTGATCAGTTTTAAAACTTTAAAATCGGGTACATGCTACTCTATGTCCGATTTACAGTTATGCCTACTCCTGGAGAACCTTCTTAACAGTTCTAAGACACCCTCACCCCGACCGGAGGCGACTTAGCATCGAGGAGGAGGTGGACCTCAATCAAAAAGGAGAGAGAATTCAATTAGCTCCCGCGCAGGTTGGACAATGGCGGCGCAACACAGGCTTCTGGGAAGGCGGGAGGAATGACCGTCTGTCACTGTACCTACGGATCTAGTCATCTTTAGTCCAATATTTCGATAGGACATATCTATATATCTATACTCCAATATATTGAGAGGATACATCTATCTATCTATAATCCAATATATCGATTCTAACTCGTTCTGGCTGTCTTAGTACCTTTGTTCCACTAGGTCAAGTACAAGCTGTTTCGTTCCATAGTCAGCATTCTAATCAAGTAATGTCTAAATTTAGTCCATTTCATTTTTGATTAATTAATTATTTTAATTTCATTCAATTCGATTAAATTTTACCTTTGATATACTTGATATGATTTTAGCAAAATATGAATATCTGATTCACACAAAAAAGCGACGTCTGGAATGTTTCTAGCAACAACTCGACATGTCAATGATACTTCATGCAGTTGACCCAAGAATATAACTTAATGAAGAAGAGTCAAAATAAGATCTCAATATATCAATTTCCTACATTTCATGTTCATGATTAGCATCCTACACTTAAAAAAAAAGTTATTCCTCGCAGTATTTCACATTTTTATACTTATTCTTCAATGAATAATATTTTAACTTCTGGTTACTTATACCTACATGGTATAAAATTATAAAAATATTAAACACACTAACGAAAAGCCCAGTGCATCTACCCTCTCTACAGCCAGGGATTAAAACTTGGTATCACTAATTTAGTACTGTAAGCAATACTGAATTAGAAAAAAAATAAGTAATCGTAGGATGAAAATAACAAAAAAAAATAGTCTTTCTTAAATTTTACCAGAATAATGGTTTTCTGATTTTTTGAATTGAGAAACATTTTTTTTTTTCAACAACCTTTCATATACAAATTCAAGAAAAAAATTTCATTTCAAAATAATTCTGTCTAATTACAAAAGTTAGAGCCTGGCTTATGTTAAAGCACGCTCTAAAACGTAGTTGAACCGATTTGTTTTTTATGTAAATTATTAATGAATGTATACGGATTAATCTCGTTTTGAAAATATTCTTTTAATGTAGCAATATTACATATTAACGTAAAGTTTTCTTTGTTTTAAACGATTTTATTATTAAAAATTTTAATTTAAAAACAAAATTAAATAGTATGGAGAAAAGAGAAAAATGTTTTAATGGGCTAAAGATACAAAAAATATATATAATTTTCAACCAATACTTAACCGTAGCCTAAATACAATATATTTAAAATATTATTATTTTTAAACTTAATTGTATTTAACTTTCAACCTTTTTACACTTCATTCTTTTTTTACACCTGAACAACGTTTCCAGCTCTTTTGCCCATTATCCAGTTTTTTTATTAATTTCTGGACATTTATCGTTTAAGATTAAATATAATTCTTATATATATTTCTAACAGAATATAAGTCCTAAATTTTTTTATTCTTTCTTTTGCTGTTTTAAAACAATATTTGCCTTTTTCAATGCACTTCCCTCAATTTATATCCACTCACTAAGATTTAAAATTAATTTCCTGAAAATAAATATAATAAAGTTTAACAAACACTTTGGAATTTTAATTTTAGTAACAGTACAACTAATTATTATATATATTATTTATTATTTTTAACTTATAAAAGGGAGATGATCCGGCTGCAGTCAAAAGAACTCAGATATTAATTAAAGTATTTATCGTGAGCCAATGTTTCTTCCATCTTCCAATATTTTTTTAAACAATTTTATTTTATTTTTCACATATTTTTCTTCCACCTTCTTCTCAGGTTACATTACATTTTTCTTGTTTATTGTTTCCCTTTTTCTATTTTTTCTCAACCCTATCTACGCTATTCTATCTATTCCACTCTCTCATAACATCCTTCTTTTCTGCATTACACGTTCATCCGCTATACAAATATAATGCATATTAACCGAAATTATTAATAAATCGAAATATAGAAATAAATTAAAAATGAAATAGTCACAGCAGTAGAACAATTAAAATAACAAATAAATAAGCTTACAAAAATTAATAAGTAAATTTTAAACATTTGAATAATTAGAAGAAATGAATAAATAAGTTAAAAAACAGAAATACGGGGTGATGTCTGATGTTTTGATCTGCATAGATTCGAATAGTTGATTGGGAACTCCCGGTATAGAAAGTGGGTGGGCGTTCTACTAGCGAAATATAAAATACTTAGAAACAGTGTCCCAATCAGCTGATAATCGATTCAATGGAAGCCAGGTCGATCAAACTAAATAGGAAGCCGCAATTAGATTTGATTCCGTTCAAAGTTATTTTGTCCATCGAATCGCTATTTGTACGCAATAACAAACTAGTTCGATTCTGCCGCTGGGCATTCGGTGAGCACAGATTACTTTGTTTATTACTGATTTCCAACAGCAAGATTTACATTCGTAGAAGACACGAAAGAGACAGTTGGATCAGTCTGTATCCTTATCCAACCAAGGAGATAATGGTCCTGATCTCAATTTTAGTATTTCTATTTCTATTTTTCATTTTCATTTCCAAACCTCATAGAAATCGGCCTGTTTTGAATTTTCTCCCCTGAATGTTTGGTTCTCAGAGATATTTCATGTCTTCCTTTATCTGTTCTGTTACAATTTTGCCATTTGAATATTTTTAGTGCTCTACTGTTCCAACATTGTTTTAGAAAGGAATGCTTTATGTCCATTTCATCATTTCAAGTTGTTTGTTAGGACTTAAGGGCTTAGAATCCAACAGTCACCAACGTCTATGTTTCTTATTTTATTTTCCTAGATATATCTATTCAACTGTTGAGATACCTATACGTTTATCAATCAAAACATATTTGGTTTGATGCCAAAGTGGCGTATCTGAATAATTCTACAATTATTGTATTTCTAATACTACTGTTGATTTATGGTAGCAGCTAATTTCTTATTGTGATATAAATCAATTGAATTTTATTTCTTAGCCTAGTGGATGTGAGGATTTCATATTGGGTGGAGAGTGGAGAGAACTGATGAAATCAACCTCTTTTAATGGATTTGATGCATTTTAAAAGGGGACTGAGGAAATGAAATATGACGGATATGGATGGGAAAAACGGTGATGACAGGGCTTACCAGTTGTCTTGTTGTCAGCGGTAAGGTAACTTAGTAGTCCTCAGTCGATTCTGAGACTGTTTGTTTTTGTATAGTGGCGCCAAACATCATTAGTCATCAACGCTATTTATACCATATTTAATTTTGCTTATATTTGTTTGGTCTTATTTATTTTTTAATGTGATTATTTATTTATTTTATTATTATTATCCGGTTTTTCTCGCTATTGCGGGTTGAATATCTGAGGTGGGGGTCCTAGAAGTCCAACCACCTTAATATTTTTTTTTCCATATATTTAAAATTTTTCGCACTATAAGTGCAGTGTCTAAGAGAACTGACTGTTGAGCCTCTCCAAATTCACCCCCATAACATTCAAGCCTGCCACTCTTGATTTTGGTATGAGACCATTCGTTGATATTATGGCGTTATTATTATTATTATTTTTTTCCCGTTCAATGTTATGTTTTAAAATCTTTTGATTTTAATTCTATTGTCTTATCATCGTCTCTGTTTTTGAAATATCTAGGTTTAACCTTAACTCAGCCTGGTCTTGTGGCCCGAGGTACCCCAGGGCAAGCCCAACGTCAAGACGTAATTTTTAAAAATAATTTTCAGTTTACTTCTTGGGCTTTCACTCTACAAAGATTTGTTCAAGAAAGATTCGGAGACTGTTTGTGGGCGTCTGGTTTATGTGTTTTGGTGTTAATATCTGGAATAGTGGGTTAGGGCAGTGTTGGAGGCTATCAAAGAATTGAATATTCCACTGTGAGATGAATATCACTGTCGGCAGTCCACTTTTTCAAGATTGCAACCTTTATTTAGTTAGGCATTTTATTCATTGCGGAGAGAATATGAATTCCCTTAAATAACCAGCAAATCCGAATACAACAATATTTTCAGAATCATCAATTTGTATTTCCTTCGATTGCATGTAGACATTCTAAAGAGAGAAAAAAAAAAACAGTGTATGATCTGTATAATATAGCGAGTTTTCTCCAGAAATATCGTTTTTTGTGTGGCTATTGAATAGAGATGATTGGCTGAAGAGGGATGTTAACGACCAATAAACAGATAGGATGATGACACGCCCACACTATCACCGAATCGGGATGCCGCAGCTAAAAATAAAGACCAAATAGTGAGGCCTCACAAACAATTGCGTCAGAACCTTCCCCTCCCTCCGACAATTAACTGCCGCCCATCGTGGGTGGCTGTCCTAATTCAGCCCTTATTACTCCAGGCGCCGCCATCTTATAGATAGCTCTCATGTGTATATATATTGTCCGCCCAATGTTAGAGCTATCGTGTACAAGTTTTCGTTATTCAAGAGCTTCGTTTAAAAGTTGTATGGGTAACGGAAAGCAGCGTGGTCGTTCGAAATCAAATTGTTGATTAAAAAAATTATTTTTATTTCTTTAGAGGGTTTGAAGATAGGATTTAGGTTGGAAAAAACTATTTATGTTTAATTATTTAGCAAAGTATAGCAAATGTGAGGACAAAATGGTAGCAGTGGGGAAGGAGAAGGATGCAGCCTGGAAATAACACTAATAAGTAGTACTTATTTTATTGTCTCAAAGTTTCGGCCAAGTCCAGTCCTTCTTCAGGGCTAAATATTAACTAAATAACAATCATTTTTTAATTTATTTTTTTATTATTTCTATATTAATATATTGGAAAATTAATAATCAAGCTTGTTAGGTACAGGTTTTGCAAAAGACACTTCTATGTTCATTGATTTAATTATTGCACAATATTCAGGAAGGAGTTTTCTAGAAGTCACCAACTTATTGTAACTATAGTAGGGGATCATGTTTTCATTTCGTGGGACCATCACGAAACAAAAGTCAACCTCCAGGGCCCTGTTTCATAATAAAGTACAAACTAATCCTATTAGTCTTGTAGAGTTATCTTAATTCAATGACACAGACTTGTACAATAGTAACTTGTACTTTAGTATTTTTTAATTCCTGTAATACCACTAATAGTCCCCCCTATCATGAAAGAAATACATATTAGTATTATTGCCACACTATTTTCTACACTTGTACTATGAACTAATACTATTAGCTTTCATTATGAAACAGGGCTCAGGTCGTATTCGAACAAGCCCCAATGTCAAGGTTTGAGGTTTTAACCCCATCAGCCACTTATTAGTAACCAAAAATCTTATTGTTACCAATTATTAAGTAATAGATAGTATAAATTTAGAGAACTGGTATATCATCTATAAATTCAAACTTCCTTCTTGATTCTTTATCAGATACTTTTTAATTCAATGGTCCAGACATATAATGTTTTTATAAATGTCTATTTGTGTTCAACTAAATAACAATATTACTACTGGACTTATCAATCTATTAATTTAAATGTATTTTATTTCTTTTTTTACACTACTTTCTATGTAGATTCTTATAGTTTCATAATATTTTGCAATGTATGTATTGTGCTGGGGTCTTGGAAGACGTCATTCGTCCTACAGAGCATGTTAACGCCGGAGATTCGGGCTTTTCTTGAATATACAATTGTTATCATTGGTGGAATGTGCCAAGGTTTTATCCATACCCTCTGATAGATCCTTGTGGGAATTGGACACCATCTCAACTCTGGCTTGCCTCAGTGGGTAAGGGTGTTCCCGGTCGGTTCAGTGGTCTATCCCAACTATACCTTACCAAAACCAATAACCAACACCCGTTGATGACCATACTGTTAAATGTATTTTCAAAACAAACAGCCAAATAAACAAACTACATACAATGTTTGTACTTAACCTCACTTGCTTCATGATGATGCTTTGCAATGTGGGATAATATGTTGGTAACCAATAAATAGTATTTTTTTGTTAGTTTGTGGACCTTTCTTGGCCGCTAACGATAATCTTCCATAAAATGTTTTACTGTCGGAGGGTACGCGTAGACTATCTTCCTATAACAAACCATTTTCGAATTATTAAAATACATTTTGGCTAGTATTGCAGAGTATAATCTTAATAAAGATATTGATGGATTTAGGTTGAAAGATATAAGAGGCAGTATATTGGGGGTGCTCCAGAGCCTCCTGTATAACTGCACAAGAAGTAATTGGACAGTTAGAGGAGGGTGGAGGAGAGCTTTATGCGAATTCCTCCGCAGCCCGCCCACTCCACAGTCCAGTCCCCACGGCTTTATGACTACGGTCGGACCTTACTTTTATTGTCAGATCCCCGGTCTCTCAGCGCAGGATATCCGTCCATTTGTGCATTCCTCTCCCTGCAATTCTTCAACAAGAGCAGCCTTTGCTAATTGCAGGGAACAACAAAGTTCTGCTGTCTGGGCTACAGTTTAACTACCCCAGACTGAAGTTAGAGCGATTCAGGTCTTCCTGGGTGGGATAGTAAAAATAAATATTCTATAAGGATAGAAACAAAAATTCCAATAAACTAAGATTAGTCCAGGAGAGGGGTACTCTTGAGCATTTTGGGAAATAAATATCTTTTTTTACCTGGAATTTCATCTGTTTTGTTTATACCTTTGTCTATCTTCCAGTATCCCTTTGATATTATTATTATCGCTTGCCTATGTTATTCTTCGTTTTACCTGCTCACCTATACTCAGTTTTGCTTTGTCTTCGTGATTGTATGATTGAACGTTTTTCTCACCAGTACTCCTCCAACGTGACATACTTTTCTTCTCACTTGAGTGTTTACTTGGAAACCTCCTTTGTTACTTTTTTAAAATCATGAGCCGAGACAAAAGATCTTAGATCTTTTACAAAATTTACATTCTTCAGATCATATTGAAATAAATAAAAGTAATTCTGAAGTTGGTATTAACATATTATTTAGGACTAATTAGTTTTTCTAAATTCTAAACCCAATTTTCTATTTTTTAGATTCCTACTCATCGCTTTTAGAATCTTTTATAATCCAAATCTGCAATTATTGCATTCTATAATAAAACCAAAGGTGGTGTAGAGATAGTAGACAAATTGAAGTAAAAGCAATTGTTGGCCACTGATTATTTTTTTTTTTTCATTGCTCGCCATTGGAGGCATCAATTCTCGAATTATTTATAAATATAATACACATGACATATTAAAGAGAGGCCTTAATATTTATTTAAAACAGCTGGCACAACATCTTATTAAGCCACTTCTCAAACGAGGCTGATGACTATCTTACCCCTGGATTTGAGACTTTCAATGAAAAAAAACTTATGAATTCCAAACAATTAGTGCGGAACAAACAGAATGAAAAGATAATACAAAATATTAGCATATTTAACCAAGGAGGAAAAACCAAAAGTGTGTAGATCGTTGTAAACCAATTTGCAATGATCATTGCACTTATAAATGTACATCGTGTGCAGCAGAGTACTTTGACTAAACATTTATTCCTTTTAAGTGCATCAATTTTGTTAAGTAATAGAAATCTTTTTTTTTCTTTTAAATATGTTTTTTAAATAAAATTTAATTACTTCATTGTTTTTTTGTTTTTTTTTAAACATAATTTTGTTTTATTACTGAAAATTTTATATAGTACATTTATTTTTTTACATGAACAAGGTCTTTGACTTATAAATGAAAATATTTAAAAAATGCATTGAAAGTAATCTTAAACATTTTAGTTATTATTACATCCAATTATATAAAAAAAATAGTACACAACATCTACCATGAGATAAAAGCTTAGGTTTTCGCGATTGCTACAAATTGAATTTAACAACTATGAACGGATTCATCAGGTATATTTTAACATTGTTTAGTCATTTCCTGAAGTTTCAAACACGTTACAGTGTCTATGGTCACAAGTAGTTGTTTAATTCAAATTATTTAGATAATAATAAAAAAAAATAAATTAAAAATTAATTAACCATTTACTGTAATTAAAAACTTTAGTATCAACTACATTTATTGACCTGATTTAGTATCGACTACATTTATTGATCTGATAAAATTTTTTTAAATATTTCAATTCAAACATTATAGTTTATTATTGGTTAAAATTTTACATATTCAAATTTACTACCTAATATTCCTTCTCGGTTCACAAGTAATAGTAGAATATCGGTCTCGCTCGCTCAATATGGAACTATACGTTACGATGTGATGATGTATTGGTCCAAACACTTCATTTGCCGTATTTCGGAGAAAATTAAAATTACATGTTGCCGTGATACAATTGAACAAGATGAAGGCTAGATGTAAATGATGTAAATTAACAAATGAATAAATTACATCAAACTAACGTATCAATAATGGCGCTGTATTATTGTTAAATTCTAAAATTCAAAATTCCCACTCCACTATCCACCAATGTCATCGTGTGGTGGACGTTGGCACGTCTTCTTTGGAGCGCGGAATGTACTGCGCGGGAGTCTTTTCGATATAGAGCAGGCTTTTGATCGAATCTGCCACCCGGGACTGCTTTACAAACTCCGTAAACTTCTTACCTCCTACATATTTTCTCATCTTCTGTTCCTTTCTTACTAATAGATTATTCCAAATAAACCACAATGGTCCCTATTCATCCTTCTATTTTCAATCCGCTGGTGTTCCTCAAGGTAGTATTCTCGGTCCCATCCTCTACACCGTCTATACAACTGACATCCCAACAGCCCCTAACACTATCCTTATCACGTATGCTGATGACACATATGTGCTCACAGTTAGTAATACCCCTT
>NW_027114640.1:306422-306727 GCF_000696795.3 Halyomorpha halys
AAGACTGATCTACATGACACTAATAAGGCCCATCTGGACATACGGAGTTGAGCTTTGGGGCTCCACTAAATCTTCGAATTCCTCTCGTATCCAATCTTTACAATCAAAAACCCTCAATGCTCCTTATTTTGTTACTAATAAAACCATCCATAAAGATCTAAATGTTCCTTATGTAACCGATCTAGCCCGTACCCGATTTCATTCCTTCCATAATAAATTCCCTAACCACCCAAACCCCCTAGTTTCTAACCTTGCATCCTCTTCCATTCCTGGCAATCCTCGGAGGCGCCTGAAAAGAAGATGGC
>NW_027114640.1:307272-309886 GCF_000696795.3 Halyomorpha halys
ATTATATCTTACGTTTTTACATTTTATACCCCTGTTATTTTACACTTATGTTTTTTCTTTTTTTCCTTATTGTAACTATAGTGTTTGTATCTTTTTTAGCCCTGACGAAGCCCTGCAACGTGGGGCGAAACGTTGGCTCAATAAAATAGTATAATTCTACTATTTGAGTTTTTTTTTACCGCACCCGAACCATATTCCTTTCATCTTTACACACGGTCAATCAATAATCTTCCAGTATTTTAAATAAAGTGTTACGAAATTTACATTTTAAATACAATTTTTATTTGTTTTCGAGAATATTTTATATTAAAATTGCGATAAACGAAAACAAAATTATAAGTGTGAATTATAATTGTTTACTAACTCTGGTTAGCTGTGGTGGAGAGGCCCGGGTACTGGGAGGTAGTGTAGTGCCATAATAGTAATAACCCTGGAGCATAATTTCATTTCTAAAATTAAAAGTGTTATATATAATTGGTAATGTTATAATATTTTCACAATCTTAAGATGGATTAAAAAACATTTTTCGTGACTCAGAGTTGGAATCATTCATTAGTAGAATCTAATAATTAGTTCAAACAATTACACGTTGTATTAATTAATGGTCATTGTATTAAACTAAATAAAGATGAACCTATGATCGAATAATAAAAGCAAACAGAATTGTTTATCTCTGACTAATCTGAAATAGTCATTTGGCTTTGTTTATCTCACTAGATATTGCGTTAGGTTGGATCATCTTTAAAAATACATATAAGTAAAAAGGCATTTATTTGTTCCAACGTTTCGGGTAGAATTTCAAACCTACATCAGGGCTAAGAACAAAAGAAAAGAGATTACGACCATGATGATTAAAAGGAATGACAGAATAATTAGAAAAAAAAGAAAATAATTACCATTATAGATACATAAATAGTGTTGAGAAACATGTATAATAATGGGGAAGGAAAACATAATGTAATCAGTTATGTTCACCACATATTATTGCTATATTTACTAATTACTCCTTTTGTCCAATATAACTTTATATTTTATTTTTTTCATTCTAATGTTTTACTAACATATTTCATTAAATACAGGTATATTCTTTCTCATTTTTGGCGACAACTTTAATGCTTAATAATTATTATCACATTCAACTATGAATATATTTTGATTCCTTCTGGTTTATATAACTTTATATTTTATTTTTTTAATCCTGTCATTTTACTTACATATTTAATTAATTACCTAATTTTATTTCCCACTTCTTGTAATATTTTATTTTTAGAAATTTTCATTTTGTACATATATTCACTAGCTAGATTTTCATGTGTCCTATTCTCCTTTCCTTCTCTATTCTTTTCTTATTTTTCTTTATCTACGTTATTAGTTATGTTCACTAAATATTGTTGTCATATTTTCTAATCACTTTTTTTGTCTGACTTAAATTTATAATGATGAGAAGATAGTTGACCGTGGATAATAATATGAGTTGAAATAACTTATTTAATTGTGCCAACGTTTCGGCCGGAATTTCTAGCCTTCATCCTGATGAACGCTAAAAACAAAGACAAGATATCAATCTATAAATACAAAAAATAAAGTATGAACAGAATGACATATAGTAAATAATTGTACAGAATGAAATTAATAAAAAGGAAGTGATGAAAGAAGTAGAAAATAAAATGTATGTATAGGCAATTGAAGTAAAAATAACATAATTAAGGAAATAAAAATTTAAAGTTATATAATGCAAAGGAATATAAATATTTTAGTTTATTAATTATTTAAAAATTAAAATTATAGATAGAAAAAAAAAATAAAATTGAGAGAAGGAGAATATAGTAATGTAGCTAATGAAATATGTAACCATAATATTAGAATAAAGAAACAAAACAAATTTTATTCCATCTATCTTCTCCTCATTTATATATTCCTATTAACTAAGCATTATGTACCTAATTCTATTCTAGAAATAAAATAAGCTTTAAAAATTATTCAATAGTCTATTATTCTATATTCATTTATTTCTCTGATTACTTATTCTATCCATTTGAACTGGCAATTCTTAAATTTTTCGTAATAAATATGTTAGACTCTACCTGCATTTGAATTTACCGCCATTGGAGCTTATTTGGAAGCTAGTTCCAACTATTGTTTATTTAAACCTTCACATTCCTACACATATTAGCTGATGAGGGAGGACACGAAAAAATTCCTCTGTGTGTGAATCACCTCACCTCAGGAACCTTCTACTCTTTAATGAGTTAAGTTTCCATGAATGTCAAGAGTCATTTTGTTTTAGACGTATAAGGAAACTTATGAAAATGCTTGAATAAAACATTTTTAAAAAATCGGTAGAGAACTCAGTTGGTTGTAATTTGTTTAGTCATACGGCGGATATGGACCTGGGAATCAGAAATGCGGATATCCTAATATTTTGATGCTTTTGGTCAGCCTGCGCTTTAATGCTCAACAAACATTAATTTTATCCTTTCATGTTTAATAAAAATCCAAATTCAATTGAGTGTTTAGAACTTATATTGTAATCTTATTGAATTGTTGTAATGTATTTACTGTTAATCTACCAACTATTTTGGACGATGAAAGGAATATGGACGACATTGCATAA
>NW_027114640.1:309948-338014 GCF_000696795.3 Halyomorpha halys
TTACTATATTTATTTTCTAACTCGTTTATATTATCTTTTACCCTTATTATTCTTTTTATATTGCAAAATCCATTTTTCTCAACTCAGATACTCATTTTTACCTTTTACCCAGTATCCTTTCTAAATACTCCACTAACGCCTGCTGAACAGATTCGATACTTAGGACTCCATCTTGACAAAAGACTTACTTGGAATCCACTCATAAGACTGAAACGACAAGAAACTGCTTGTAGATTCCGCTTGCTGCAACTCTTACTTGACAAACCATTACCATTCGCTACAAAAAATTAGTATACACTACGATAATCAGACCAATTTGGACATATGGAATTGAGCTCTGGAAGATCCAATCCTTACAATCCAAAATACTAGATGCTCCTTATTACGTTAAATAAAAAAACTCATTCACAAAGACCTTAACATCCCATTCGTTGCAGAATTGGCCCAAAACAGATATGCGTCTTTTCATTCCAAACTCCTTATCCATCCTAACCCATTAATTCTTAATCTTTCATCCTTTACAATCCCTGATAATCCTCCGAGGCGTCTCAAAAGAAGATGGCCACGGGACCTTCTAATTTAAATTAATGTTTGAAGTACCACCGATGGGTGGTTCCTTCCCAAGATTTTCAAGTGCATATGAAATATACAACATATTTACTTGTTGTATTATTTTGGACAGTTGTAAATTACATTAAAAAAAAACAAAAAAAAACCTTTTACCCATCCCATATTCTTCCTTCTATATTCATTTTGTATGTAATCTGTAATAGTAATTAACCTGTTACAATTTGTTTATTGTACCTATATATGTGTAAGAATGAATTATTGAATAAAGAATGGTAAGTATATTTGTAGAAAAAAAAATAGTTTTGCAGTATATAAAATAGGCTCGTTTCCACAGTTATAGTTACCATGACAGTTCCAGTCATTGTGGTAATAGTAATGAACCCGTGTGGACTGCCATGGTGTGCACTGTACCATTTTATTGCATTTAGCAGTACTTTTACATTATTTGGTATTGCTACCTGCCATAACACAGACATCGTTATATTGTTGACATCGTTAAATTGCATTTGTTTAACACATATTGTTCCCGCCTCAGCAGCGACGCCGAGACATTCCCATATTATCAGCTGTATTCCGTTACCTTTTCAGCATAATAATAGTTTAAATTTGATTTTTACTTTTTATTTGTATGTATTAACTTTTATACTTATATATTAAATTATATTAGTCACATAAATTAATTTAATATATTTAAACTGCTTTCCATCCACCATTTTTCCTGCTAGCTGTTACCAAGTTGATCTGTTACCGTGTAAATAAGAATACGGAAAAGTTGTCATACTGTCACTCTGTCGTGGCTTTACTATCATAAATGTTGTCAGTGTAGAAACGAGTCAGGCTCTGGGCAGGTTCTGATCGTGAGTTTGGTCAATCGATATATTTTTTTAAAATTTTAATTGACTTTATTAAATCCAGTTACTCGTTTAATTTAGGTATTTATAAGTAGATACTTAGGCTTACTTAGGTATTTATTACTTTATGTAACCTAGATCAACAAACCTATGGTTTCTTATCGCCTTAGTTTGGGGTCCTCGTAAGTTCTGATCATAGAAAGGTTATTAAATTGCAATATATTAAGTCCGACAAAAAGTTCTGTTCTTTCCTTTATCACTGTTACAGAAATATTTTTAATTTATAAACTATTAGACCTTAAACAGATTTTTTTTTTGTCAACTCATAAATTATATCAGAAATATCGAAAGTAATGGGCTAGAGAATTTTTCCAATTATTTATAATTATTGTACATTTTAAAAGAAAATAACTAAACAATTATGACTACATGTTATAGTGCTTGATAATACTACGGAGCTAAACTGCTAGCGACTACCTGCAATTGTTAACGATTAGAGCTCATTACTTAATCAGTAATTGACATCACTACTCAAGGTAAGAAAGACTACCTTGATCGATAGCAATGCCTTTTCTGTCGGCAGGTGTAAGTATTTCCTACTAGACTAAAAACCTTCAATGTTCATATCAAATTAACTTTTCCTACTATTTTGTTTTATTTTTATTTTACTTTTGTTTTACGCGATGGGAATTTACCAATAATTTTCTTTAAATTAAGCAGTTACTAAGTAAGGCATTTGACTTAAAGTTAATTTTCCAGTTTTAATAGTTACTTTGCGACCTAACTACTGAAGTTTTAGCTTAGGATTCCGGTAGAGAATAAAAAAGATTTAACCCCACAGGAACGAAAATTTTCACTCTGATTTTCATTTGAGATATTAGGAACTACAGTATAATTTTTAAATATCCCACTAAGCCTGTAGAACAGATTCGCTACTTAGGACTACATCTTGACAAGAGACGTATTTGGAATCCACATACTGGACTAAAACGACAAGAAACTCCTCGTATATTTCCATCAATACACATACTTGGCAAACGCTCTAAACTTCCAATTAACTACAAAAAAAAACTGTTATATACTGTGATAATTAGACCAATTTGGACAGACGGAATCGAGCTCTAGGGCTCTACTAAAATATCGTATTCTTCCAGTATACAATCCTTAGAATCCTAAATCCTCCGTAAAATCTATAATGCTCCTTACATCACAAATAAACTCATCCACGAAAACCTTAACACCCCTATCGTTGCAGATTTGGCCCGAAATAGATGTGTGTCTTTGTGACTCCTTACCCACCTAACTCATTAGTTCTAAAACTCTTATCCTTAACAATCACTGATAATCCTCTGAGGCGTCTGAAAAGATGACGACCATGGGACCTTCTAATTAAAGTAATGCTGGTTCCTTTCCAAGATTATCGAGTGTTTGAAACTTTCCTCAAATTTAATTTATTGTATTTTTTTTTGTTTGTACAGTTCTAAATTTCAATAAATAAAAAGAAATTAGGGAATTAATTTGTTTCTATACCTGTCTGTTGTACACGTATACTTTTTATCCGATTCGTCAGGGAATTTAAATAGTAGGTGACATTTTAATTTATCAAATTCTATCCAATAATTTCACTTTGTTAATTATTAATTTTGTCCTATTCGGCTCAGATTTTGAGGAAAGATTGGGGTTTGGTGTTAAATAGGTCTATTATAAAATTCCGTCAACTACTTTTTTTTCCCATAATGCACAATTTTATTTTTCACTACATGCATGCTTTTTTTGTTGTTTATTTTTGGCTTACCAACTAAATATTGAATGATCCGGGTATATTGAAACTTGAAATAAATATAAGCAACAACCTACAAGGTCGTGCCAAGGATCAAAACTAGGAGGGTCAATTAGGTTGTGACATTTCAGCATGGAGAAACCAAAATTTTAACAACATTATATATAATTGTCACAGTGCTTTATTAGTTATTACAATTAGTATTTGCTTGAAAAAAAATATTTTTTTTAAATTAATTTTTTTTCGTCTCCAGGAGGGGGGGGGGGGCAGCTACCCTCTGGATACGCCTATGGCAACCTATGTAATAAAAATGTCTAAAATATTAGAAAATATCACACTGATGTAAAATTATTTAATAAAGACACTGAATTTGGAAGGCCAATGGTTCCCAAAATAGAAAAAATAATTAAGTATAGAATTCCCTTCGAATAATGGCCACTAAATAAAATATTTTAAACGAAATCAAATAAAAGTACCCGAATATTTGAATAGTAGAGCAAGAAATATATATATATATATATAGGGAGATGGTCAGGGTTGCGGTCAAAAGAGAAATAAAAATAGTTTACAACTATTTATTTTCCTATTTACACTATTTACAACTAACCTGTTTACAACTATTTATTAGGAAAATAAATAGTTGTAAACTATTTTTATTTCTATTTTGACCGCAACCCTGACCATCTCCCTATATATCAATTTTTACGGTCAACTATACATACATATAAAGAAATATATATATTTTTTTAAATTTTTCTCTCAGAAAAAAAAAATAGGATATGAGAAATAAAATTATCTAAATGCTACCGAGCTGAGCTAACTTAATGTTGTTTTTATTTTTTTGTAAATCTATGTTGTATTATATTTAGTTAAAGATCAATTAAAAAAAGATAAAATATTTGTCAATTGTTTTTCTCTTCTGCAGTTCTTTAGCCAGGATCAACAAACATCCCCTATCTTTAAAAAGTCATTCTATAAATAGTCTCGTGTCCTATATACTATATTTACAGATATTTAAAAAAAAAAAAATCTAGTGGAACCTTTGATAAATTAGTATCCGCAAGCTTTATTTTGAAATGTCAACTTAAAAATAGGGTAGTGGTATTTACCTCCTCTCAAATCAAATATATTTAAACTTGCTCTATGTGTAAAAATAAAGAAAAAGGAAAATACATATTAAAATCTAAACTATAGTAGAAAATAAAAGTATCCTTTTATTACTCGCTGATATCCTGATATTCATATTTCTACGAGTATTTATTTCTAGATTCATATACCCACATAAATAGATATCCAATATCTAGACACGGGATATTTGAACTCCTTAAAATACTAAAAACATCTCCTTTAAGATGGTTGGGAAAGCAAAAGTGACGGATCTGCGAAATTTACTAATTTAGGACAAGTTGATTTTTAATATGGTTTTATCTATTCTTTTAAAGATGTTATTAACTTAATAACTTAGATAATAAAGTTCGAATCACTAATCATTATTCTCAGAAGTTTAATCATCTATCTTATTTACTCTAGCTCTAAAATTGGTTATTAGAAATGTGATGCTCACAGAAAAGTGTTTATGGGCCGCCCGAAGCTCAGTGGCTAAGATACAGTCAAATTGGTAAGACTGTATGTTAAGATTGTCAATTGGCGGTGCACGCTCGAATCCGGCTTGGGGCGTTGACTTTTGTCATTTAATGGCGGTCCCACAAAATGAGAAAATTTGATTCCTATGGTTAGGCAGTATAGGACTCCAATGGGATTCTTGGCCGAAAAAAAAAAAAAAAAAAGTGTTTAACTTTAGGGTGGTAAAAGAACGGATGGATGGACCGGCTGATGATTTAGTATCATTGAATCTATTCTCTCCACTGTGCAAAATATACTTAATTAGCTATATGGCGTCTATTAAAACAATAAATTATATACATAAATGATTGACCTGAATGAACGATATTATTTCAAATTATGAAGAAGATGATCCGTACCCCTGGTCACAAGAAAACAAAACATACTTAACATCTATTTATTTGCCGACGCTGCAACCCACTTTGTAGAGCTTCATCATGCCTGTTTCAGTTGAGATCTTTGGTAACAATAAAAAAATAAATGATCACTAAAAATACCAAATGATCAATTAATGTATACTAAAATTAGGAATTAGCATATAGATTAAATCTGCAGCGGTAATTCAAACACATTTTTCTCTGGAATGTTTCCAGATACACGGCTTTAGCATAAATATATAAATACAAATAAGGCTCGTAATAAATAGTTTATTTACTATTTGAATTATTTTGATAGCACCTGGATCATCCCCCTTTTAGTTATTTTCTTCTTGTATTTTTTCTATATTAGATATTCGTGTTATGTCCGATACTTTACCCATTTTTTCGATCCATTTTTCTAGATGTAATGGGTGAAAAAAACAGTTTCGTACTAACCACGTTGTTGTTGGCCGGGGCTTTAGGGTGTAAAACGCTGAGCATCAAAGCACATACTAACCAAGTTATATTTTCATGGTAAATTATACAATATTCAAAGGAAACATAAAACCATAATAAAATAAAAAATTAAACCAAAAATATAAAAAAGAATTTTAAATAATTAGAGTAAAACATGAACAATTTTCAGGCTATAATAGAATTAATAATTTGTAGAATAATCATTTTGGGATACAATTGTTATTTATTAAATCAAAATCTGTCATTTTTCTTTGAGCTAAAGAAAAATTATTTGAGTGGGTCTTAGGTTCATTATTGTTTTATCACGAAAAGCAGTAATAACAGTAGGTTTCTTTAATATTTTCCCTAAATCTGAGTATTTATATATGAGGAGAAGATGATATAATTTATGAGAATAAATTATTTATATAAATAATTGACCATATTTGTTCAAATTATGAAGAAGATGGTCAGGCGTACGGTCACAAGAAAACAAGAAATAGTTAATTACTATTTATTTGCCAACGTTTCATCCCACTTTGTCGAGCTTCATCAGGGCTGTTGAGATCTTTTGTATCAGTGGAACCAGTAAAAAAATAAATGGTCTCTAAAATACAAAATGGCCAGACAAATTATTTATTCTTAGGTTAATTATTGTTTTATAACGAAAAGCAGTAGTAACAATAGATTTTACTTCTTTAATTTTTTTTTTCTAAATCTCAGTTTTTACGTATGAGGAGAAGATGGTTCAGTTTTATTTCCTCCATTTTTATGTTAATTTATATTTTTTTTATATAAATTATTTGTCATCACTCTTTATGTATTTCTTTTTTAATTTCTTAATTCCAAGTAACTCGTAACGTATTCTTGACCTTCTTCGCCGTACGGACCACTGACTTCACTTGGATTTTACATCTTTTTCAAGCAGGTTCATTTTTTATGTTCTATATACTTTTTTGAAACCTCTTTTTTTTCCTCTTTCTCCACTCTTTTCTTATTTTCCCTTACCTACGTTATTAGATATGTTTACCACATATTAATATTATCATATTTACTAGTTACTTCTTTTGTCTTAATTAACTTTATATTTCGTTCCTTTATTCCAGCATTTTACTTACCTGTTTCATTGATTACTAATATTTTCTTTCTCTTTCTTTTTTTTCCCAAAACTTTAATTTTAAATTATTATTATTATTATTATTAAATTAAAATATTCATAATTCCCTGTTTCTTTTGCAATATATAACTTTATATTTATATTTCCTTATCATTTTTTTTTTACTTACATATTTAATTAACTATGTATACGTTTTTTTCCCCACTTCTTTCATAACTTTAATTTTAATAATTTTCATTTTGTACATGTTTTTGCTAACTAGATTATCATATGTATTTTATTATTTGTTCTTCTGTTTTACTTAATTTTAATACTACTCTTATCATATAACTTTTATCTTCTTATAATAATTTAACAATTCATGTCTGTCAACACTTTTTTTTATGTATCCAAAATGCAAGTTATTTTCTAATCATTCTATACACCCATTGGTTAACCCATTAGTAAACATTGGTTGTTATCTTGTTTTTGTTCTTATACTGGATTAAGGCTAGAAATCCTGGCCGAAACTAATAAATAATTTTTTCCAACTTATTTGTGTTATTCTCTGACCGCACTCCCTCCCCCCCCCAACCATCTTCTACTCATATATATTATCCACGGTCAATAATCTATAATTCATAGTTTTTATAATAAAATGAATTGACGTTGTGAAATTTATATATTTCGTATTGATATAGGCTTATCATAAATTTATTTTATTGCTGACTAGTTCAACTATCATTGTAAGATATGAAATCAATTCCATCATTTACTTTGTAACGGTTGTTGCCTTTACTTTGTAACAAAATATGTCATTTATTGCCTGAAAATAAGGAAACAAGGAAACTTATGCCGTTTTTCAAGATAGATTGAGTAGTTTATTACAGACACATCTTTTATACGGGGGAAAAATGAAGATATGCCACACTTTATGGTGAAATTAAACTATCTTTCGAACACGTTAAGGAAAAAATCCGATTAGTTTGCCACTATTAATGTAAAGATGAAAAATATCTTTGATTCCAGATATTTAATCCGAAAAAAAAATTATATAATTTTAGTTTATATATTTTCTTATTGGAAGAAGATAGTTGAAGATATTCCGGGTCGCGGTCAATAAAGGTATCAAAATAATAAAAGAAAACTATTTATTGCTAACCAACGTTTCGCCCCACTTTATAGGGCTTCGTCATGGTTTATTTTCTGTTATGTGCGAATCTCAAAAAACGTTTGGAAATATATTGCGTTAACAATAAGCATAGCATTTTAGGTGCCTTCAGGATCCTGCTCCGACCTGATTCGATACAAAATAGAAGATGGAACTTAGAAGGCAATGACACCAATCGGAAACCGCCTTGACACATCTATAGTAGTAGGGGCGACCTCTGTGAGTCATGGCTGGGCGGACATATTTAATTTTCTACAATAATATCTCTTGACGTATTGAGTAGTTTATTGTTCTTGTTGCTCTTTTACAAAGGAAGATCTATTCACTGTAACTCACAAGTTCTAACATATGTTTTCCTGCGATACTAAGTAACAATAAAGTAGTAAGTGGTTGAGGTGGGAAAGCATTTTGGATGGAAGGAATAAATAATATTCTTATTATATCTCATGTATTTATCAATAGGTATGATCATAAATTGTAAGTTATTATTCCATGCACACTCTACCAGAGGCTGTAACCGGTGGTTCTTCAGAGTTTGAGGATGCAGTGGACTATTTCAAAAAGATTTTCAAATATCTGGCATTTACTCGTAGAGTTGGTAGGGGATTTAATTTTTTTTTTAATTTCTATATATTTTGGGATACAAACCATTATTATACCATTAAGCTGTATTATAATTATATAGGAGTTATAGAAAGGATGATGGTATATATAAATTCGTGATAGTGTTATCATGTGCCAGAAGGGGATATACTTTGGATTTTTGATTAATTAATGTAAGTGATTTAGGTTTTTATTTTTATTTATCAATAATTATGGCGTTTTTATTTAAAATACCTCTTCCTTTTTTCATTTTTGATTACCAAAAGCTCATGTGAAGGCACCTGTTTCTGGTTCTATAATTCTGGCTGCTATTTTATTGAAATTAGGAGGTTATGGATTAGTTCGGGTATATCTTTTTATTGATTATTATTCTTTATTTTTTAGATATTTTTGGATAATTTTTAGTCTTTGAGGTTCTTTAATTGTTAGTTTTCTTTGTCTTTTTCAAGTTGATATTAAATCTATTATTCCTTATTCTTCTGTTGCTCATATATCTTTAGTAATTTGTGGTATTATATATTATAGGTATTCCTCTTAATCCTAAAAAATGTTGGGGAAAAAATGTAATATTGACTCCTAAAAATATAGTAATAAATTGGATTTTTAATCATTTAGGGTTTATTCTTAATCCGGTGAATAAGGGAAATCATTGAATAAATCTTCCTATAATGGCGAATACTGGACCTATTGAGAGTACATAGTGAAAATGGATATTTCAATGATTAATATACATGCTTTTTATGATTGATACATTGTGTAAATGCGCTTAGTATTGGTTAATTTCTTCTCATGTAGACCTTTTATGAAATATAGACAAACCACTAGAGCTAGGACACATATGTCTGGGTTTCTAGAAATAGTTACTGCCAGGAAGTAGGGTCCTGCGACTTCCCCCAAATGCTGGTGTTGATGATCTGAGGAAGATGAACTGCATATTATTAGGGGTCTTAAAGAGATGTAATTTTCTTAGATAATAATAAAAGTTCAATTGATGTCTAAGCTCTTCGAAAATGGGTGGTGGTCAAGAATGGTACAAAAGTAGTAGAAAAAAAAACAAACATATTTATTAGTAAACAATGGGACGGAACCACTTTGCAGATTTTCATCCTTCTTCTCTATTACTCAGCCTTGATGAAGCATTTCATGGTAAAACATCGGTTTCTGATTAACATTTTTTTCTGATATACTATTTTTGTGCCTTTCTTGATAATCTTCCTACAACCATTACCTAGGGTCAGCTAATGATTTTCCAATAAAAATGTAAATATTCACATAAAATAATATATGTGAGTATTTTGCCAAGTTATGTCTCAAAACACTATTTATTATTTCTTTTAAAATATTGGGTGATAAGAAAATGAGTGATAATAGTGTTAAGTTGATCTGTAATTAAAAGTTTAAAATTTAATGGAAAAGTGACAAAATAGGTAATTAGTATTCCCTATGGTTTTATAGTTTCATAGGGTGATTTGACTGAAATTAATGATCTGGGCTAAATAGCCTGCAAAATGTTATGAAATTAGCGGTATAAATTTATATTTAGAGTCTGCTAATTTATTAGAAATAATGTTGTTTGTTAAAATTGTTAAAAATAGATATATAATAAAAGCTGTTATTTATTAAATTTTCCTTGAAGATGGCCGAATTGGCCGAAACGTTGGACTTAAAAAGAATTAAGAAAGAGTGTTTTGAGACTTATCTTGGATACAAATTATTATATTTAAACAATAAAAACCAGTTTCAAAAAAGTGAAAAGCTTATATATAATGTAAATGTTCGTTTATAATTTAATATATCTGAACATTCTTCTTCATTTCGTGGTGTAAGTATAATGACTTAAAATTTCAAAGCAACGTTTCCGGTTTAGAGACAGACTGAAAAATTCATAATTTCTTGAAAATTACGCGAAGCGTGTATCTATATATAGAAAACAAGGGATTTGTTTGTACGTATGTCAAATGAAAATACCAAAATACACTTCATACCCAAGGGCATAGCAATAGATATAAAACTTCATAAAAAAGTAATAAAAATTTATGTATTCAAAACATAAAAATAATAATGTGTTTGTAAATGTTTAATTGAAACTAAATATAATAACATCAAAAAATCAATTGTGCTCAATATATATTCATATCTACCAATAGAAACATTACCAGGTGAGCTTATACAAAATAAATTAGAAAGAACACAACATTAATTGTATCCACACAATCGGATATGAAGCTTGAAGCGTAAGCCGATGATTTTTAGATGTTTCTAGTTTTTTTATGTATCAACGTTGTATATGAAAGATATACAATATACATGCAAAACAAAAAAAAGTATTCTAGGTAGTATTCTAAAAGTATAAGTATTCTAAAATACCTGACTATTGTTTATAACACAGAACCATTACAGGACAAATTACCCAGGGCATACTGAAAAACTATCCCCAATTTTTAATTATTATTAACTTAGAAAGCTAATATATCTTTATTTTTATCGAAAATAAATCGAATTTATTATTTATTTTAATAAATTCTTGAGTCTTTTTTTATGATATTTTTAGATTAGATTAACTGCAGTTCTGAAACATTATGTTTTTTTTTAATATAATATAAAGTATCAACTCGGACGGGTGTAGTAGATACGAGCAGCCACCCTCCTGCTCCCAAAGCCAGTATCATCTATATCTATACGAGTATCTCTATCAGGCCTATTTCGGATGTATCAATTCCTTGTATTAACTACTTTTCAGTATCCGATACTGAATATCTGATTAACACAATCTTACCTCTCTCTGATTTTGAACAACATTTGATCCTTAAATTGTGATGCCTCGTAAAAAAAATATTTTTTACTACTAAAAAGGTAATCATTCCGAAGACATCTCAAAACAATTGTTGAGATAAACCATATGAGCATTATACAGAACGATACTTGAGATAAGACATCTCTATAACTATTTTTTTATACAGGTTTTTTAGTAATCACAAGTCAAGTGAAAATATATAATTTTTCGGATGTACCCAACATATGTGAATAACAAGAGATATTTTTCTTTCGTGCATAATAATTCAACGTATTAAAAAGCCGCATATATTTTAAATTAATCTACTTGCCTATATACTTAAGAATTTAATAAAATATATTAACTCTTGAGAATATTGGATTTTTTAAAAAAATAAATCGCTTTTTAAATTTCTAAAAAAATGTATATATTTTAGTTCTCTAATTTTTTTTAGAAATCGAGATGTGTCTTATCCATCTACTTAATTCGATGATGATTTGTTGAATTGTTTTCGACAAACATATTTTTAAAGATATCATTGAAGTTTACAGATGAGCCATATATAGCGCCGAATTAATGAAAACGAATAATTAATTCAAGAAAAACTATTCATGATGTGGCAAACAATTATTTTTATAGATTTTGTGAGGTCGCAATAGAATAAATTGTTCCAAGTTTCATATAATCTGAGAGATATGATGAGTGTCGTTAATTTTTTGTATGATTTTTCTCATTCCCGAAAAGCATAAGATTGAAGTTTTTAGAACATTGAATTTAGACAATAGTTAGTGTTGTTCCAATCTAAAAATTACACGCAGTGCAAATGTTTGAACTTGAATTAAAGGGCTTATACAGTATGATACCGGTTTAAATATGAGAAAGAATCAAACTAGGGTTTACTCTTGGATGAATATATGGCCAAGGTGGAAGAAACGCTAAGAGAATTGGGAATATAAAAGAGAGAGAAAGAGTTTGGCTAAATATAGGAAGAGGCTTGGGGCAATTTGTGTTGCCAATAGGATGCTAATGTGTCCGCCAGGATTTGACTATATTTAGGTCCTTCCGCGGATCTCTTCTATTGTGAGCCTTCCATCGGTCTGGAACCATTGGCTATCAATTGGAGCTCCAAAGTTCTCTTCCAAAGTCAAGTAAAAATTTTAAAAAAATTGTGGCAGTCTTGAGACAGAAGTGAAACTTGGTTCAAAAGGTGAAATATGGCTCAAAGGAGGAAAAAAGACATTTACTTAGCGTTGTTCTGGAGAGATTAATAATAAAGTAACTCAAAATTTGATCTTAACTTAATTAAATAAATAATAACATTCTCCCAAATATTAGTGAAACACTCAATTTACATATTTTGTAGATTAATATAAGATTTTTTAAAAAATAAATTTTCATAATATACAATTTATTGTGGTCAACATATTTTTTTATCTTAATAATGCAAATAGTTAATTATTTACTGGAAGATTACTTATTAACCGTGTGTATAGATGAATGGAATATGATCCGGCTGCGGTAAAAAAAAAACTCAAATAGTAGATAATTATACTATTTTATTGAGCCAACGTTTCGCCCCACGTAGCAGGGCTTCGTCAGGCTAAAAAAGATACAAACACTATAGTTACAAAAAGGAAAACAAAGAAAATCATAAGTGTAAAATTACAAGGGTATAAAATGAAAAGTAAGATATAATAAGAAAAATAAAGGTTGTAAATAGTAAATGAAAAGGGGAATAGTAACAGATATACAAGAGAAGAAATATTAAAGAAAGTACAAATAAAGAGATCAAAAAATAAAATAAAAATCAAATGATGAGACAGAATGCATACCTGTTTTGACGGGAGTCAAAAACCAAAGTGACGGTTGGTATTGGTAGGAGTGGGGATGGCAGTATTGCCACAATAACGAAAATAAATTTGTAAAGTAAACATAGTAAAAAAATTTTTATTTTTATATAAATTTATATCGCCGTCAAAACAGGTATGCATTCTGTCTCATCATTTGATTTGTATTTTCTTTTTTCTTTTTTCATCTCTTTATTTGTACTTTCTTTAATATTTCTTCTCTTATATATCTGTTACTATTCCCCTTTTCATTTACTATTTACAACCTTTATGTTTCTTATTATATCTTACTTTTCATTTTATACCCTTGTTATTTTACACTTATGTTTTTCTTTGTTTTCCTTTTTGTAACTATAGTGTTTGTATCTTTTTTAGCCCTGACGAAGCCCTGCAACGTGGGGCGATACGTTGGCACAATAAAATAGTATAATTATCTACTATTTGAGTTTTTTTTTACCGCACCCGGACCATATTCCATTCAGTTAATTATTTAATTTTACTGGAAGATATTGATTGACCGTGTGTAAAGATGAAAGGAATATGGTCCGGGTGCGGTCAAAAAAACTCAAATAGTAGAATATACTATTTTATTGAGCCTGGCTCAATAAAATAGTATATTCTACTATTTGAGTTTTTTTGACCGCACCTGGACCATATTCCTTTCATATTTAATTTTACGTTTCACTGTACATCTTATTTTTATTTTCTTTAATTTACTGATACATTTTCACATATTTTACATCATAATTAGCCACACCTTTGTTCAATTTTATTTCATGTTATCTATTTTCTTACTTTGTAACCTTATTATAGTGTTTGCATCTTTTTTAGTCCTAATGAAGCCCTGCAACATTAAACTGGAAATGATATAATGTATTACTATTTTATTAATAATGATATTTATCTTACAAGAATTTAGTTTTTAATTTAATTTTGTTTATTGATAAATCTCTTCCATAGATGTATATCTAGATATTTTCCACTTTCGCCTTCCTCTATCGGTGAAGCGTCAAGATACAATTTTGAATTATGGCTCATCTCTAAGAGGATGGGATACTGAATATTGAGATTAATGAAAACTATATACAATTAAGAGTCAAAATTGATGACTGTCAACCATAGTTAGAATAAAAAATGGCGGAAGATACAAACAACTCATTTTTGAGTTCTTTCTAGTAAAAACGTAAATTTTTTGTTATTTCTTTTCGAAGTTTTTTATAACACTAAAAAAAATTAATAGCACATTATTTAAAAAAGAGTAAATTCTCTAAAATATGAGCACTAATAGACGTCTGCACGTTTAATTTAATTGGATATAGCATCTCATCAACCACTCTTTTTCTTTGGTTTTGTTACACATCGAGAAATCAACATTTCGTGTATTTATTACGGCTAATATCATAAAAAATATTACTCACACTAAGATAAACGTTATAAAATATTCCCTTTGTAGCACATTAAACTTGCTCTAATTGGAATGATAATAAACATCTGTACATCTATTGATTTCTAAGATATAGTTATCCAAAAATAGATTCACTAACTACTGAGTTTTTGTTATTTCGTTATGTTGCTTTTTAAAAAATGTATATCTCGGGAACTAGCTCTATTAGAGTTCATATTTTAGTGAATTTCCTCTATTTTAAACCATGTATATCATGCTAGGTTATTTAGTGGTGTAGGTAGTTTTAGGCATGGATCTCTAGATAAAAAATGATTTTTGTTTAACCGTTTTGAAATTTTTCTCTAACTATGGTTGGTAGCTTTATCAATTTTAACAAGTAACTAAATATGTATAGTTTTTATTAAAGTAATAAAAATTTGGAGTAAAATAACTTTTTTTACTTCCGTTGTCTTGGAATAATACCTTCTGTAGAACGGAATTCAATCGTTTTAATGTTATTAAATATACAGGAATTGAAATACTTTATCCAATACCATGGATTATGTTAAAAGTATTCTTCTATAAAGTATATTGATATTATTGATCTCGACTAATGGCATAAACAAGCCTACATTTGCTCGATATTGAGAGATCTTTGAGACACCTCCCGTCTTCAACCCCTTCCTGAGAATACAGAAGCAGATGTAGACACTCTCACGCAGGAAATTGGCCCCCCTGGCGATCAACCAACCGGTGAGGGTATACTTAGCGCTACTTTACACAAAGCCCCGCTCTCTATAGCTCAGCCTTTTGATGATAAGGGGCTTCTAATCTTTGACTCTTCAAAGGTGCGTTAGTCTACTAACTCAGGAGTTTAACCGACAGTTAATGATCAATAACATCTTTATGGTAGTTTTTTACTTTTCACTTCTCTCCTCCCCAAAAAAAAGAAGAAAGTTATGTGACAAATACGTCGATTCAGAAACAATAATATACGAAACGTTTTGAAATGGTCCAAGAAATGGAATCAGAATGTAGTATGCAAGAAAGCATTGTGGACGTGATGTGGAACATATCTGTATAGTGAATTTGTTCCACCACTGATCATAGAGACTAGATTGTATGATAGAGCAGTGAATTTCTGATATTGAATAAAAAGAATGAAAATTTGGATTGAAGTTGGAAACCAGCAAATAGGATCAGGTATACTGAAACGTATGTCTGAAGATCTTGAAATTACTTCACATCTTTTTATTCAAGTTACTATTTTGACTTACAAATTTTATAACTTGTGATGTATAATAATATTCATAGGTATTAAATATTTAACGCATCCGAAATCCTTAAAAAAAAAAAAAACTGAAGAGCAGCGTTCTGTCTCTAAGGTTGCATTTATTTTTCATATTATGATTGGAGAAGTTTGTTAGGGAGTGCGGTCAGCAAAGAACAACATAAATAAACAAAACCAAATTTATTTATTTTATGCCGACGTTTCGACCTGAGTTTCAGGTTTTCATCAGGGCTATAGAACAAAAGAGATAACAACAACATTTAGAGCAACATACAATTGGAAAGGAATAGTATATAAACAAATTTAGAATTAAACAAATTATAGAATTAAATCATAAATGATAAAAAATTGATAACTGATAATTGTAAATGCCTTTTATTATATATATGTACGTGTAAATATCAGATTTTTCGAAAACGTATTCCGGAGGTTATCAAACAAAATGCACCCCCACTCCTATGTTCTTTGGTTCATTGAAAAAATCTATTATTTTGGAGGAAAATACGCAATAGAAGAATTATTATTAATTTTATAGATGTTGATGCATAGAATAACTGTTGTGCCTATTTCTTATATCTTTTTAATTCAAGAAATATAACACAACAGTTAATCAATGACTTTAGAAAAAGAAAAGGGAAAAAAAAGTAGAAACAGAAAAGTATTAAAAAAACAAAAAAAGACAAGTAAACAGGAAAGAAAAAATATATATGAATGAAAAAGATAATATAATGATAAACTATAATAGCAATTGCCTGAATACGGGCGGTCCAAAACGAAACTTAACACATTATTAGAGTGAATTCAATAAAATACATATTTGAAGTATGAGGGTATCCCATTGTAGCAGAAGAAAAAATATATCATATATATAATGCCTTGGACAAATAAAATTACTTAACAAATTATAAATCTTCGCCTTATTGGAATAAATAAGTCTATTGGGATAGGTTTACCAAGTTGAGGCTTAGGGAAATTATTTTAATCTGTACAAACCTCACCGAAATTCTAAAACAGATTCAACAGGGAGGCGTAGGTGTTGTTAAAAGGACGGTAATAAAGTGAATAAAGAGAGAGAGAGAGAGAGAGAGAGAGAGAGAGAGAGAGAGAGAGAGAGAGAGAGTGAGGGAGAGGGGGTGAGAGGGAATGAGTGAGAAAGTGCGAGTGAACAGACGGTAGCCCACGCTATATCAAACAGGGCCAAATGTCAGGTCTCTACGGGGTTTGGCCTTTTCGTTCGGGGTACTCATGCCAATATTTGACTTTTATGATTTTCGTTAAGCCAATATCAGTCACTCTTCCAGTTTATAAATATTCATATCAATTTTTAATTGTTGAATTATTCTAATATAAATTCTGCAAAGTATGAAATTGTCAAATTAATAAATATAATATGGATACAGAAAATAAAGTCAGTGAATATAACTCAATCGTATCAAATTACTCTTTAAATAAAATTAATTGTATCCAAGCTGTCTCAAAACATTCTTTATTTCTTTAAAAGTCCATCGTTTTTTTTAGGCCATTCTCAAGGACAATCTATCAAATAAAAGCTCTAATTATACGTTCATATTTAGCAATTTTAAGAAACAGTATTATTACTAATAAAATAGCATACTATAAATACTAATTTTTAACTCACATCAACAATTTAAAACGTTTTGCAGGCTGTTCAGCCGAAGTCATTAATTCAGTCAAATTACCTTACGTGACAATAAAACAATTGGGAATCATATTAATTTATTAATAAGCTTGCCTTAGCTTATATTTAATCACCTAATTTGTCACTTTTCCATTAAATTTTTAAACTTTAAATTACAGATCAACTTAACACCATAATCAATCACTTTCTTATCACAGTAATATTTTTAAACTTCGTTACTTCCTATTCATCCCTCTTTTTTCAATCCGCTGGTGTTCCTCAAGGTAGTATCGTCGGTCCCATCCTCTACACCGTCTAAACAGCTGACATCCCAACAACTCCTAACACTATCCTTACCACGTATACTGATGACACATGTGTGCTCACAGTTAGTAATAACCCTTTGATTGCATCCCAAACTAACCAGTCCCATATCACGATCCTCGAAGAATGGTGTTGAAATTGGAGGATAAAAATAAATCCCAACAAATCCTATCAAATCACATTTACTCTTCGTCGTAAACCTGCCGACTGCTCTACACCTTGACAAACGACTAACCTGGAATCCTCACACAAGACTGAAAAGACAGGAAACTACACGCAAGTTTCCGACTATTACAGCACTTTCTAGACAAACTGTCAACAAACTCCCAACTCATTAAAAAAGACTGATCTACATGACAATAATAAGGCCCATCTAGACATTCGGAGTTGAGCATTGGGCTCCACTAAACCTTCGAATTCCTCTCGTATCCAATTCTTACAATTCGAAATCCTTCGTAAAATCCTAAATGTTCCTTGTGTAACCGATCTAACCCGAACCCGATATCATTCCTTCCATTATAAACTCCCTAACCACCCACTAGTTTCTAATCTTGCTTCCTCTTCCATTCCTAGCAATCCTCCGAGGCGTTTGAAAAGAAGATGGCCTCGTGACCTTATATTGTAAAATGTTTTTAGAGTTCTACTACTGGGTAGTTTCTCTACATGCTATATTATATCATTATCATTATGATCAAATTTACTTGTTGTATTTTTTATACAGTTGTAAATATCAATAAATAAAAAAACAAAACAAAGAAAAACTTCCTTCCACTCAGGTCAGGCATATAATTCATTTATATCAAACTGTATTTTGGCTTAAATTCTTATTTCTTTTATAGTCTATATTCTATAAATAGTAACATAAATTTTATCCATATTTTTCATAAATTAATCTTGCTTAAAATATCTACATAGTATAGGTTCTAATTTCTTTCTCATTATCTTCCTTTATTCTTGATTTTCAATCTTTTGTGTGTACTGTATTTTATATTATTTTATCTGTTGTTATTGTCGTTTTCATTAATTGCCTTGTATTAATATTTTATTTACTTGGTTCATTTATGTTTACATCATTTAAGAGTTTCATTAGTAAGATAAACTACATATTTTTTTAGCCCTGATGTAATGAGGGGCAAAACGTTGGGTCACAATAAATAGTTTTACCACAATTTGAGTTATCTTTGACCGCACCCGGACTATCTTCCTTTTAATAATACACACAGTCAATCAGTAGGGCTATTCATGATGTGTTAAATGTAAAATGTTTTACCATGTTCAATGTTATAAGTACAGGATTGTGAGCAGACTTATTTAAAGTCATGTTAAATAGTAAATGATAAGAGCTCCTAGCGGATTTTCTGAGCTACTTGTTCTATAACCTTTCCTTCCAAAACTTCATGTTATTGTTTACTTTTAAGTTTTGATTAAAGTAATTTATTACAACATGCTTAAAGTGAGGGAAAAGTAGAATTTGTGTGAAAGTTTGGCTACTGAGTGCCTTGTTGATCTTCTTGTTTGGGAAGAAGAGAATCAGAGTGAGCTGATGTCATTGGATTATAATTATCATCATCTATTACTTAATTAGTTATAAAAACATGTTAACATTAACATGTTAAACTAAAGATCATGAATACCCCTAGTGATCTTTCAAGTAACAGGTATGTTTTAACAACAGTTCTAGATAGCGTGTGTAAGCACTTATAACGTATGCTTGCCAGCATACCAATAATAGTTAATTTTTTTTAATTTTAATTAACCATATATGAGCGTTCCAATTGACAACATGATTTTTTTAAAATCTTTGTTGAAATTTACATAATGGGGATGATTAAATCTATAAATTAAAGTAGTACTGCCAACATGAAATATGAATCATGTAGGTAATATTTTTTAATGCCGTCAAAATAACTAAAACTTATGAGTTTTTTATATTATTTATTTATTTAATAACAGATCGGCCTGATGGGCCTTACATTTTTTTTTAAAAAATTGATTATGGGGGGTGGGGTATAGTCTCATAAAAAAGACACCCCTAACTATATACAGTATTATAAATTTAAAAAAAAAATTGAGATAAAATAAATAGATTAAAATAATAATTCTTAATAAAAGATAAAAGTAAAGTTAATTACAAAAACAATGACCATTTATTGATTTAAAAAAATACATAATTGACTTCTAATTGAAAAAAAGAGTGAATTTAAAAAAAAAAAAGATGAAGAGAAAAAAAATAAATTAAGATAAAATAAAACTTCAGAGTGACAATAACAGAACTGATAAATATAGAATTTATAACAGGATGTCCTGCAGGAACCTGGGCTTCATTCTTCGGGTTGTGGTTGGGTTTTCAAAGTCAAGGTCACTGCTCATTTAACTGAAGGTAACGGGGAGTGGAACCTCATGAACTTTTTTTTTTATGCAATCCTCTATTTTCTCTATCGGTAATTCCCGATGCAATAGGCTGTGAAAACTTATGGGTTGTTGACGAAGATGAAATATAACACGAGATATTTTAGTACAAGAGCCGGGAAGAAAAAAAGGCATTTATTTCACCCCAATTTTTTATTACTTTAATGAAAACTATGTATAATTAGGACAAGTATAAGTAGGGGGAATAATATATGGCGGCTGTCTCAAACCCTTAAAAAACAATTAATTTTTCATTCGGAGCTCTATATCTTAAAAACTACCAACAATACTAGAAAATTTAAAAAAACATTATTTAAAGGAGAATAAATTTTCTGAAGTATGAGCCATAATAGAGCTATTTACGTTCAATAGTTCTCGAGATATAGCCTTTTAAAAAGCAACATTTCATAAAAATGTACTGAAATATCAGTAGTTAGTGAATCTATTTTGTTAAATCTATATCTCAATAACCATTCGACGCACAGACGTCTATTAGCACTCAAATTAAAGCTAGCTGAATGGGCTCTAAAGAAGTTTATGATGTTTGTTTTCGTAGAAATAGCAGTTTTCATGATATTTGCTTAAATGAATTGATTTATAGTTGTTCGGACAATAAGTTTGATTTATGAAAAACTTTATTTCAGAAACAATTGGAGGTACAGATGTCTGTCAGCACTTAAATCAAAGCTAGTTAAATGTGCTAAAAAGTAGTTAATAATGTTTATCTTTGTAAAAATAGTAGTTTTTATGATATTTGACAAAATAAACTTACAAAATGTTAATACGTTGTTCGTATAAAACGTTGGATCTTTGAAAAAATATATCTCTAGATCCATTAGACGCACATATGTCTGCCAACACTCAAAATAAAGGAAATTTAACATACTATAATATAGTTTATTAATTTATCTTCGTAGGGGTAGTAGTTTTTATGATATTCACATATGAATATAAATTTGGCAAATGCAAATTTGTCCCAACTACTATAAACCAATTTATTTGAGCAAATTTCATGAAAACTACTACTCCTACGAAAACGTCATAAACTACTTTATAGCTCATTAAAATAGCATTAACTTGAATGCTAATAAACATCTGTACGTCAAATGGGTTTTGAGATATAGATTTTTCAAAATAAATTCTCCAACTACTGATTTTCCAGTACGTCCCATGCATTTTTATGAAATGTTGCTTTTTGCTTTTTAAGCTATATTTCAAGAAGTATTTAACTTAAATAGCTCTATCAGGGCTCATATTTTAGCAAATTTGCTCTTCTTTAAATGACATTCTCTTAGGTTTTCTTATGGTGTGGCTACTTTTTAAGATATAGAGCTCCGAATGAAAAATTATTTTTTTTTATCGTTTTGAAACATCCGCCAGTTTTTATTCCCCCTACCTATATTTGGCAAACTCATCAATTTTGGCTAGTAATTATTCATAGTTTTCATTAAAGTAATCAAAAATTGGGGTGAGATAGATATCTTTTTTCTCCTCTTGGGCTCTTGTACTATTTGGACATGATTTTTAATTTTTATATAATATTCATTAAATGCTAAATAAAGAGATGATAAAGTTTAAAGCCAAAGCGTAAAGAGATAATGGACGAGGAGGTATCTAATTAATATTGGTTAGTTGTGTCCTTGACAACACGAGTGTCCCCAGTCGGCTGTTAAACTGCAATAAACTGCACCATTCAGCTCTATTTTACTATTAATCACCAGTCATTATTTAGTCTACAATAGTTGTGAGATCTTATCCTGAACAATATTATGCACCGGGATAAGAGACGTTATTTCCAATTAAGATTATAACATATCAAAACGTCACCAACAGTTCTACACCTTCATGTAAATTTTATAGCACGGTTTGGGTTAATAATTACAAAATAGGTGCGAATGTGATTTTATATTATTGTTAATTAAATAAAATTTTCTTTGTCTTGTACATAAATTATTTTATATTGTGGAATTAGTTTTATTTTATTATATCTTTTATTTATATTTTTCATTATTATTATTATAATTTTTTTTTTCTGTGAGTGCTGTTGTTATTATTTACATTTCGTTTATTTTTTTTCTGTTTGTTTTTTCTCCTATTTCTGCATATATGTTATGAATAAGTATTTGAACACTAATACTTAATGCCTTTAATGTGAGGCAGATTATATTAATTTTCTTTAATAAAATATAAATAACTAGAATGTATAGCTAGGTTCTTGATTCCAAAACATTTTCTCTCCTTTTTTCATAAATAACCGATGTAGAGTGTAAAAAAACCCTAATCGGCAAATAATGTCCCGAGGATTATCCTGGGTCCTTTGTAAATATTGTTGTTAAATCTAAAAAAAAGAGGCTATATATAGTCTTGGAGAAGAGGTACGGATTACAGCATATGAAACTTTTCTTCGTTGTCATTTTTAAACAAGATGGAGGATGGTAATATCCATTTTTTATGATCATTCTGTGATAACCTGTTATATTGTTGTAAAATCAAAATGTCTCAAAGAAGAGCCATGGGAGGTGATTTTTGAAGGCTTTCATTGGTTTCAATTTTGAAACGAAATGGAGGATGCTCGATTTCCTAGAATCATTCTTGGATAGTGACAAAAGAGCAACATCTAAAAACTATAATTTCAGAAAAAAAACCACGGCCGACACTGTATGAAACCAAACTTACTCTTTGAAACAAAATGGCAGATAGTAATGTCAAGTTCCGAAGATAATACTGTAACGTATGGCTGGTGATAAATTTAAAAAAAAAGTCTAGGATAAAAATCTCTAATTCTCTGTTAATATTGGACGGATTTTTATTTGTATTAGTTTCTTGGACTCTACTCATCTTTTTGTTTCGCGTCACCATGTGGTGCATCATAAGCATAGATGAGCGTTGATCGCCAAAAGTTAAGTAATAAAAATCTACAATCATGCTATCCTTAAATGTTATTTAATCCTTAATTATTGTTTGGTATTTTGTGGTTAATTTTGGAAACTTTGTACCACTATAGTTCAATGTTTACTGAACAGAAAATTATATTTTATCTCTTTACTCAAAATCATGGTTTCAGAACTACTATGGGTGGTGGAGATATGGCTGGTTTAGTGTTCGGCAAAAAGTGTCGGCTTACTAATTACAGTGAAACATAATTGCGATAACATTAGTTCAATTAGTAATTGTATTCTTGGACAATTATCACAATTTAAATGGTTCATCAAGTAATCGAAGCTAATAATAAAGTTTGTAATTTTTTTCCTTATTTCATATTAAAGTAATTTTAATTGTATTTTGCCTAATTATCGATTCTCATCCAGACATCGTCGGTACAAAATCCTATTGGAGTATCTGAAATTTTGTTATCTTGGATTTTAAAAATATTTTAACAGCTTTTCTCTTCTATTTGCAATGCCAGAAAATCTAGACGGATGTGTGACCTAATTTATTTTTATTTTTGTACAAGACAATCTACACATATGGTGATCTTTGCCTATGTATACTAATTTCCAATCATGGATACAATTCTAATAATATAATTTTGATTCCTAAATCTGCTAATATATTAATAATAATATAATATGAAATCGATTATACCAAACTATATTAATTAATATAATAAAAAATAATTCAATAAAATTAATTGATTTATTTTAAAATCAGAATCGTAATGACTATTATTGTTTAGTAAAGTTTGGATATGGGTTTTCGGTGTATATTATCTATTGGATGCCTGCAGTCTGCCAGTATGTGTTTAACAGTTAGTGGTATGGTACACTGTCTGCATGTTGTTTCAGATCTTCCTGACAACAGCAAGTATTCTTGTGTTATTCGAGTGTGTCTGATTCGTAGTAAAAACCTAATATTATATACATTATTTTGGATCGATGACTTCCATGGGATTAATGTATTCCTTAGCTTTCCTGCTTTGTTTTCTGTTATGTACGTTTAACTTGTTTGTCATTTATTTATTATTTTTATTCTCATCAATACATACATTGTGGAGGAAATCTGAACATTCAAATGGCGGAATAAATTATGCAGCTTTTGCTGCTTGTTAAGCTTTATAATTGTTCGGAACGTCCTTGTGTTCTAGCACTCAGATAAACAAAACTGTTACCTGCCTAATTAAAAACGCAAAATAATCAATTGACGTATATCAATTAGAAGACAGTTACTACCTTACATGTGAAGCCATAATTAAAAAAAATTATCTCTCTAAAAATTTCAATTGCCTCATATTGGTATTAGACCTTCGACTATTCGATTCTAAATAATGTATCCTAGATGTGATCATTGCAATACTTCATCCGCTCTAGATTGCCCCTGCTGCAGATATCTGTACTTCGATCAGTAGAGAGGACAAGACCTTGATTTGAACCATTATGCATGTAAAAAGACATTGGACTAATAGATTTAAATGTATGCAGAACAAATGCAGCTGCATCTGCTCCCCGTGTAGTAACGATTAGCATTAGTGGATTATCCAATGCTATCTCAGCACATGCTCCATCTTATCTCCAATAGAAGAGCAATAGGCTAGCATAGGATCTTATTTATTATATATCTATTAATTTGTATAATTGTTCCTTTATTATCATAGTTCGTTTCACTAATTTAATTTTTTTCTAAAAGGCCTTTTATTGTTACTTGTATAGATTATTTTGTTTTAAATACAAACTTCAAATGATCCACTTTTTCTCTCAACTATTTAATTTAAATTAAACGTTTCGGTCCTCAGGCCATTCTCAAAGAGAATACCTACAATTTTTTTTCATATTACTATTACATTATTTCTTCACACAATACTAATGTTTTTGAATATACCTTAATCATTGATGTCAAAATTCCTTAAATTGTCTTTTTTGAAGGCTAATTGTCCATGTCATATCTTTAAAAACAAATAATAAATATTAAAATAATATCATAACAGTTCCAAACATTCTTTTTAAAATAATTGTTCACTTATAAACTTAATAATTTCAATACAAAAACTATTCCACAAAAATTGTCTTTCCTTAATCTCATTTTCAATATTAACAACAAAACCTATCTTCAACATGTTAGGACTCTGTTATCACTTTATCACTGAGCTTAATTTATTTACAATTTAATTAACGTTCTTTCTTAATTTGTTGCTTCTAATATAACATTATTAAAAAACATAAATACTGTATTTTTATTATATTCATAATTCGGCATACATACGTCCCCCCTATTTTTCACATGTACACACATAGATGTGCATATATGTGTATATATAATATATATACACATCCCTATATTTCAAGAATTTGAACATTTCATTTTACAACTAATATTTTAATAATAATTACATATTTATCTTATTTAAAATTTCAGAATAATGGTTGTTTAGTCCTTTAGAATTTGATTTAATATTTACTGCATAATTTATAATTTCTTAAACGTAAATTGATTCAAATAATTTTCTTCTAAAATTATTATTTTCTTTATGGGTTCATTATTTTATTTTGAATCGAAAATTCCAAAAGATTACGTTGGTTGGTCGTGGCTTTAACAAGCCTAGGTTCAAAAACAAAAAGCCGTATAAAACCCAGAAATTAGATATTTAGGGTAGGTAGCATATCTGGGATATTACGACAGCGTCTTATTTAAAATCGCACAAGAGGAATTTTCTTTTTATATCAAGCGATCTTTAATATCAGCTAGGTCTTACCTTCATTGAAATAGTTTTTCAGAGGTCTTAAATGATGAATTTTTGAATTGGCTATTTCTCAAGTGCATATAATTTTGAGTGTTGAAATAATTAACTATTATGCATTGCTAAGGCTAATAACAATTTTATTTAGAAGGATTATGAAAGAGTTTGATAAATAAATTAGGGAGATACAAACAAATATAGAAACTGAAAAATCGGAGATATCGAAGCATTTGAAGCGAGGTGAAAAAAATGAAGTTATCTCAACCCAATTTTTGACTACTTCAATAAAAACCATGTATAATTACTAGTCAAAATTGATAAGTCTGCCAAGTATAGGTGGGGGGAATTAAAAAATGGCGGCTGTTTCGAAACCTTTAAAAAAATTGATTTTTCATTCGGAACTCTATATCTTTAAAACTACCAACAACACTAGAAAATCTAAGGGAACATTATTTAAAGAAGAGTAAATTTCCTGAAATATTTGTCCTAAAAGACCTATTTACGTCCAATAGTTCTCGAGATATAGCTTTTTAAAAAGCAAAATTTCTTAAAAATCTTCTGAAAGATTAGTAGAAGCCAACACTCAAAATAAAGGAAATTAAACTTACTATAAAGTAGTTTATGACACTTATCTTCGTAGGGGTAGTAGTTTTTATGATATTCACATATGAATATAAATTTGGCAAATGAAAATTTGTTCGAACAACTATAAATCAATTTATTTTAGCAAATTTCATGTAAACTATTACTCCTACGAAGATAAACATCATATACTACTTTATCGCTCATCTATACGTCAACTGGTAAATTCACTAACAACTGATTTTTTAGCACGACCCATACAACATTTTTATGTAATGTTGCTTTTTAAAAAGCTATATCTCGAGAACTATTTAACGTAAATAACTCTATTAGGGCTCATGTTTTAGATAATTTACTCTTCTTTAAATGACGTTTTCTGAGGTTTTCTTGTGTTGTTCCTACCTTTTAAGATATAGAGCTCCGAATAAAAAATTAGTTTTTTTTATCTCTTTCAAAGAGCCGCCATTTTTTATTCCCCCTACCTATACTTGGCAGACTCGTCAATTTTTACTGGAAATTATACATAGTTTTAATTAAAGTAATCAAAAATTGGGGTGAGATAACTGCCTTTTTCTCCTCTTGGGCTCTTGTACTATAAATGAAAGTTTTGTGATGCGCACAAGGCACCAGATTTCTTAAATGGTCTTGAAGGACATTTTATTTCTTGTCAACAAAGTACAAATCTAATGAATGTTAAACCCTCAACTACGGAACCTTTCTATACCGAACGCGGATACCAAATTTCTTTCTACAATAGCAATTTTTACTCCATAACAGATTAAATCCGTATATATAAATGGATACTCGCGATTACCAAACTAAATCAGAAAGGAGTTTATTTTGGGAAAAAGTTATAAGTGTATACCTTAATATTAGATCGTATAACTTCTTGGATTGGATGTGAGTTTTTTCTGGAATAAACAATGCATTTTGATCAGTTGCTCCTCAACTGTTAATAACTTAAATCCTTAGGCTTTCAAGTAGCAATGCTATTTCCAACACCTTGTTATGAGTTTATAAATACATGTTTGGGATAATACGAGGGGGGAATATTAGGTGTGGGAGTGTTGTTTGTGGCTGAAGAATAGATTTGTATATTTGGCTGAATACGTAACGTGTGTGAAGAGGGTCTTTTATATAAGCGCATCTGGCATAAAAAAGGAATTCGCTATTGAAACGAGAAGAAAAAAAAGTGACTAATTTAGAAACCGCTAAAAATACTAAAAACGAAAATTCCGAAAACAATACTTACTCCTTACTTACTTAGGAATTAGAAGATCCCATACTAGCTCATTCCAATTCTACACTTAACAAATCTATGAAATAAAAATATTCATTTATTATCAATATTTTAATAGTTATTATTCTCAAATTATAATTATCTTATATGAATGACGACGGAACAACCCCCCATTTTAAAACTGTTCATTTAATTGTTCAACACCATATTATATATAATATAAATAACTGTTATTTACAGGTTTTCTGTAGCTGAGATTGTATTATTCTTTTTCTTTGTACCTCTATTTATTTTGTATATTTTCTTTTCTCCACCAAATTATATTTAGTGTATCCTTTTTTTTTTTTTAATTGTTTGAAATAATTTTAAATTTTATTTCTTTTGTATATTTTACTCA